>NC_064615.1:1178731110-1179035046 GCF_023898315.1 Schistocerca nitens | reverse complement strand
GAATCCTTTTACGAAGTTAGAAGAACTAACATTTAAAAGTTATAAAACCGGAGAACATGTCAACAGAAAGAAGACTTATCCTCTTTCTCCCTATCGTAGGTAGAATGCTGCTAGTAGAATTGTATTTCCACCAAACGCCCAGTGGATGAGCAAATAACCATGTAGCCTCGGAACGATGTCAGGAAAGAAAGATTTGCTACACGTTGTCAATCAAATAATGAATCCTTTTACGAAGTTAGAAGAACTAACATTTAAAAGTTATAAAACCAGAGAACATGTCAACAGAAAGAAGACTTATCCTCTTTCTCCCTATCGTAGGTAGAATGCTGCTAGTAGAGTTGTATTTCCACCAAACGCCCAGTGGATGAGCAAATAACCATGTAGCCTCGGAACGATGTCAGGAAAGAAAGATTTGCTACACATTGTCAATCAAATAATGAATCCTTTTACGAAGATAGAAGAACGAACATATAAAAATTATAAAAGCGGAGAACATGTCAACAGAAAGAAGACTTATCCTCTTTCTCCCTATCGTAGGTAGAATGCTGCTAGTATAGTCCTATTTCCACCAAACGCCCAGTGGATGAGCAAATAACCATGTAGCCTCGGAACGATGTCAGGAAAGAAAGATTTGCTACACGTTGTCAATCAAATAATGAATCCTTTACGAAGTTAGAAGAACTAACATTTAAAAGTTATAAAACCGGAGAACATGTCAACAGAAAGAAGACTTATCCTCTTTCTCCCTATCGTAGGTAGAATGCTGCTAGTAGAGTTGTATTTCCACCAAACGCCCAGTGGATGAGCAAATAACCATGTAGCCTCGGAACGATGTCAGGAAAGAAAGATTTGCTACACGTTGTCAATCAAATAATGAATCCTTTTACGAAGTTAGAAGAACTAACATTTAAAAGTTATAAAACCGGAGAACATGTCAACAGAAAGAAGACTTATCCTCTTTCTCCCTATCGTAGGTAGAATGCTACTAGTAGAGTTGTATTTCCACCAAACGCCCAGTGGATGAGCAAATAACCATGTAGCCTCGGAACGATGTCAGGAAAGAAAGATTTGCTACACGCTGTCAATCAAATAATGAATCCTTTTACGAAGTTAGAAGAACTAACATTTAAAAGTTATAAAAGCGGAGAACATGTCAACAGAAAGAAGACTTATCCTCTTTCTCCCTATCGTAGGTAGAATGCTGCTAGTAGAGTTGTATTTCCACCAAACGCCCAGTGGATGAGCAAATAACCATGTAGCCTCGGAACGATGTCAGGAAAGAAAGATTTGCTACACGTTGTCAATCAAATAATGCATCCTTTTACGAAGTTAGAAGAACGAACATTTAAAAGTTATAAAACCGGAGAACATGTCAACAGAAAGAAGACTTATCCTCTTTCTCCCTATCGTAGGTAGAATGCTGCTAGTAGAGTTGTATTTCCACCAAACGCCCAGTGGATGAGCAAATAACCATGTAGCCTCGGAACGATGTCAGGAAAGAAAGATTTGCTACACGTTGTCAATCAAATAATGAATCCTTTTACGAAGATAGAAGAACGAACATATAAAAATTATAAAAGCGGAGAACATGTCAACAGAAAGAAAACTTATCCTCTTTCTCCCTATCGTAGGTAGAATGCTGCTAGTAGAGTTGTATTTCCACCAAACGCCCAGTGGATGAGCAAATAACCATGTAGCCTCGGAACGATGTCAGGAAAGAAAGATTTGCTACACGTTGTCAATCAAATAATGAATCCTTTTACGAAGTTAGAAGAACTAACATTTAAAAGTTATAAAACCGGAGAACATGTCAACAGAAAGAAGACTTATCCTCTTTCTCCCTATCGTAGGTAGAATGCTGCTAGTAGAGTTGTATTTCCACCAAACGCCCAGTGGATGAGCAAATAACCATGTAGCCTCGGAACGATGTCAGGAAAGAAAGATTTGCTACACGTTGTCAATCAAATAATGAATCCTTTTACGAAGTTAGAAGAACTAACATTTAAAAGTTATAAAACCGGAGAACATGTCAACAGAAAGAAGACTTATCCTCTTTCTCCCTATCGTAGGTAGAATGCTGCTAGTAGAATTGTATTTCCACCAAACGCCCAGTGGATGAGCAAATAACCATGTAGCCTCGGAACGATGTCAGGAAAGAAAGATTTGCTACACGTTGTCAATCAAATAATGAATCCTTTTACGAAGTTAGAAGAACTAACATTTAAAAGTTATAAAACCAGAGAACATGTCAACAGAAAGAAGACTTATCCTCTTTCTCCCTATCGTAGGTAGAATGCTGCTAGTAGAGTTGTATTTCCACCAAACGCCCAGTGGATGAGCAAATAACCATGTAGCCTCGGAACGATGTCAGGAAAGAAAGATTTGCTACACGTTGTCAATCAAATAATGAATCCTTTTACGAAGTTAGAAGAACTAACATTTAAAAGTTATAAAACCGGAGAACATGTCAACAGAAAGAAGACTTATCCTCTTTCTCCCTATCGTAGGTAGAATGCTGCTAGTAGAGTTGTATTTCCACCAAACGCCCAGTGGATGAGCAAATAACCATGTAGCCTCGGAACGATGTCAGGAAAGAAAGATTTGCTACACGTTGTCAATCAAATAATGAATCCTTTTACGAAGTTAGAAGAACTAACATTTAAAAGTTATAAAACCGGAGAACATGTCAACAGAAAGAAGACTTATCCTCTTTCTCCCTATCGTAGGTAGAATGCTGCTAGTAGAATTGTATTTCCACCAAACGCCCAGTGGATGAGCAAATAACCATGTAGCCTCGGAACGATGTCAGGAAAGAAAGATTTGCTACACGTTGTCAATCAAATAATGAATCCTTTTACGAAGTTAGAAGAACTAACATTTAAAAGTTATAAAACCAGAGAACATGTCAACAGAAAGAAGACTTATCCTCTTTCTCCCTATCGTAGGTAGAATGCTGCTAGTAGAGTTGTATTTCCACCAAACGCCCAGTGGATGAGCAAATAACCATGTAGCCTCGGAACGATGTCAGGAAAGAAAGATTTGCTACACATTGTCAATCAAATAATGAATCCTTTTACGAAGATAGAAGAACGAACATATAAAAATTATAAAAGCGGAGAACATGTCAACAGAAAGAAGACTTATCCTCTTTCTCCCTATCGTAGGTAGAATGCTGCTAGTATAGTCCTATTTCCACCAAACGCCCAGTGGATGAGCAAATAACCATGTAGCCTCGGAACGATGTCAGGAAAGAAAGATTTGCTACACGTTGTCAATCAAATAATGAATCCTTTACGAAGTTAGAAGAACTAACATTTAAAAGTTATAAAACCGGAGAACATGTCAACAGAAAGAAGACTTATCCTCTTTCTCCCTATCGTAGGTAGAATGCTGCTAGTAGAGTTGTATTTCCACCAAACGCCCAGTGGATGAGCAAATAACCATGTAGCCTCGGAACGATGTCAGGAATGAAAGATTTGCTACACGTTGTCAATCAAATAATGAATCCTTTTACGAAGTTAGAAGAACTAACATTTAAAAGTTATAAAACCGGAGAACATGTCAACAGAAAGAAGACTTATCCTCTTTCTCCCTATCGTAGGTAGAATGCTACTAGTAGAGTTGTATTTCCACCAAACGCCCAGTGGATGAGCAAATAACCATGTAGCCTCGGAACGATGTCAGGAAAGAAAGATTTGCTACACGCTGTCAATCAAATAATGAATCCTTTTACGAAGTTAGAAGAACTAACATTTAAAAGTTATAAAACCGGAGAACATGTCAACAGAAAGAAGACTTATCCGCTTTCTCCCTATCGTAGGTAGAATGCTGCTAGTAGAGTTGTATTTCCACCAAACGCCCAGTGGATGAGCAAATAACCATGTAGCCTCGGAACGATGTCAGGAAAGAAAGATTTGCTACACGTTGTCAATCAAATAATGAATCCTTTTACGAAGATAGAAGAACGAACATTTAAAAGTTATAAAACCGGAGAACATGTCAACAGAAAGAAGACTTATCCTCTTTCTCCCTATCGTAGGTAGAATGCTGCTAGTAGAGTTGTATTTCCACCAAACGCCCAGTGGATTAGCAAATAACCATGTAGCCTCGGAACGATGTCAGGAAAGAAAGATTTGCTACACGTTGTCAATCAAATAATGAATCCTTTTACGAAGTTAGAAGAACTAACATTTAAAAGTTATAAAACCGGAGAACATGTCAACAGAAAGAAGACTTATCCTCTTTCTCCCTATCGTAGGTAGAATGCTGCTAGTAGAGTTGTATTTCCACCAAACGCCCAGTGGATGAGCAAATAACCATGTAGCCTCGGAACGATGTCAGGAAAGAAAGATTTGCTACACGTTGTCAATCAAATAATGAATCCTTTTACGAAGTTAGAAGAACTAACATTTAAAAGTTATAAAACCGGAGAACATGTCAACAGAAAGAAGACTTATCCTCTTTCTCCCTATCGTAGGTAGAATGCTGCTAGTAGAGTTGTATTTCCACCAAACGCCCAGTGGATGAGCAAATAACCATGTAGCCTCGGAACGATGTCAGGAAAGAAAGATTTGCTACACGTTGTCAATCAAATAATGAATCCTTTTACGAAGTTAGAAGAACGAACATTTAAAAGTTATAAAACCGGAGAACATGTCAACAGAAAGAAGACTTATCCTCTTTCTCCCTATCGCAGGTAGAATGCTGCTAGTAGAGTTGTATTTCCACCAAACGCCCAGTGGATGAGCAAATAACCATGTAGCCTCGGAACGATGTCAGGAAAGAAAGATTTGCTACACGTTGTCAATCAAATAATGAATCCTTTTACGAGGATAGAAGAACGAACATATAAAAATTATAAAAGCGGAGAACATGTCAACAGAAAGAAGACTTATCCTCTTTCTCCCTATCGTAGGTAGAATGCTGCTAGTAGAGTTGTATTTCCACCAAACGCCCAGTGGATGAGCAAATAACCATGTAGCCTCGGAACGATGTCAGGAAAGAAAGATTTGCTACACGTTGTCAATCAAATAATGAATCCTTTTACGAAGTTAGAAGAACTAACATATAAAAATTATAAAAGCGGAGAACATGTCAACAGAAAGAAGACTTATCCTCTTTCTCCCTATCGTAGGTAGAATGCTGCTAGTAGAGTTGTATTTCCACCAAACGCCCAATGGATGAGCAAATAACCATGTAGCCTCGGAACGATGTCAGGAAAGAAAGATTTGCTACACGTTGTCAATCAAATAATGAATCCTTTTACGAAGTTAGAAGAACTAACATTTAAAAGTTATAAAACCGGAAAACATGTCAACAGAAAGAAGACTTATCCTCTTTCTCCCTATCGTAGGTAGAATGCTGCTAGTAGAGTTGTATTTCCACCAAACGCCCAGTGGATGAGCAAATAACCATGTAGCCTCGGAACGATGTCAGGAAAGAAAGATTTGCTACACGTTGTCAATCAAATAATGAATCCTTTTACGAAGTTAGAAGAACTAACATTTAAAAGTTATAAAACCGGAGAACATGTCAACAGAAAGAAGACTTATCCTCTTTCTCCCTATCGTAGGTAGAATGCTGCTAGTAGAATTGTATTTCCACCAAACGCCCAGTGGATGAGCAAATAACCATGTAGCCTCGGAACGATGTCAGGAAAGAAAGATTTGCTACATGTTGTCAATCAAATAATGAATCCTTTTACGAAGATAGAAGAACGAACATATAAAAATTATAAAAGCGGAGAACATGTCAACAGAAAGAAGACTTATCCTCTTTCTCCCTATCGTAGGTAGAATGCTGCTAGTAGAGTTGTATTTCCACCAAACGCCCAGTGGATGAGCAAATAACCATGTAGCCTCGGAACGATGTCAGGAAAGAAAGATTTGCTACACGTTGTCAATCAAATAATGAATCCTTTTACGAAGTTAGAAGAACTAACATTTAAAAGTTAAAAAACCGGAAAACATGTCAACAGAAAGAAGACTTATCCTCTTTCTCCCTATCGTAGGTAGAATGCTGCTAGTAGAGTTGTATTTCCACCAAATGCCCAGTGGATGAGCAAATAACCATGTAGCCTCGGAACGATGTCAGGAAAGAAAGATTTGCTACACGTTGTCAATCAAATAATGAATCCTTTTACGAAGTTAGAAGAACTAACAATTAAAAGTTATAAAAGCAGAGAACATGTCAACGGACAGAAGACTTATCCTCTTTCTCCCTATCGTAGGTAGAATGCTGCTAGTAGAGTTGTATTTCCACCAAACGCCCAGTGGATGTGCAAATAACCATGTAGCCTCGGAACGATGTCAGGAAAGAAAGATTTGCTACACGTTGTCAATCAAATAATGAATCCTTTTACGAAGTTAGAAGAACGAACATTTAAAAGTTATAAAACCGGAGAACATGTCAACAGAAAGAAGACTTATCCTCTTTCTCCCGATCGTAGGTAGAATGCTGCTAGTAGAGTTGTATTTCCACCAAACGCCCAGTGGATGAGCAAATAACCATGTAGCCTCGGAACGATGTCAGGAAAGAAAGATTTGCTACACGTTGTCAATCAAATAATGAATTCTTTTACGAAGATAGAAGAACTAACATTTAAAAGTTATAAAACCGGAGAACATGTCAACAGAAAGAAGACTTATCCTCTTTCTCCCTATCGTAGGTAGAATGCTGCTAGTAGAGTTGTATTTCCACCAAACGCCCAGTGGATGAGCAAATAACCATGTAGCCTCGGAACGATGTCAGGAAAGAAAGATTTGCTACACGTTGTCAATCAAATAATGAATCCTTTTACGAAGTTAGAAGAACTAACATTTAAAAGTTAAAAAACCGGAGAACATGTCAACAGAAAGAAGACTTATCCTCTTTCTCCCTATCGTAGGTAGAATGCTGCTAGTAGAGTTGTATTTCCACCAAACGCCCAGTGGATGAGCAAATAACCATGTAGCCTCGGAACGATGTCAGGAAAGAAAGATTTGCTACACGTTGTCAATCAAATAATGAATCCTTTTACGAAGATAGAAGAACGAACATATAAAAATTATAAAAGCGGAGAACATGTCAACAGAAAGAAGACTTATCCTCTTTCTCCCTATCGTAGGTAGAATGCTGCTAGTAGAGTTGTATTTCCACCAAACGCCCAGTGGATGAGCAAATAACCATGTAGCCTCGGAACGATGTCAGGAAAGAAAGATTTGCTACACGTTGTCAATCAAATAATGAATCCTTTTACGAAGTTAGCAGAACTAACATTTAAAAGTTATAAAACCGGAAAACATGTCAACAGAAAGAAGACTTATCCTCTTTCTCCCTATCGTAGGTAGAATGCTGGTAGTAGAGTTGTATTTCCACCAAACGCCCAATGGATGAGCAAATAACCATGTAGCCTCGGAACGATGTCAGGAAAGAAAGATTTGCTACACGTTGTCAATCAAATAATGAATCCTTTTACGAAGATAGGTTGGTTGGTTGGTTGTTGGGATGTTTAAGGGGGACTAAACAGCTAAGGTCATCAGTCCCCCATTCCAAAAACAGGCGAGACAGGGTCACGAAGCAGGTAAAACCCTAGAGGGAAGGAGACTCCCCACAGGCACTACAAGAACACAAATGCAACAACGAACACTACAGACAAGAAGAGGACAGACAAACACCAGACACTAACATACAGAAGAAAAGAAGATGGCTGGAAACTGGTTGACTGACCGCGAGACAAAAAAAGGGAAAGAGTCAACCAGCAGACTATACACCAAAACAGCAACAAATGTAAAGAGACGCGAGGACAAAAGACACAGAATGGGAAGGTGCAGGACCTCCCTAAATCGAACCATAAAAAGGACTACCACGGATAAAATGTAAAACATTGTCAGCCATGGAGGCATCGTCAGATAAAACCAAAGCCAAAGTGCCCGGGAGATTAAAAGATTGCCGGAGTGTGCGCAGTCGAGGACACTCCAGCAAAATGTGGCCGACCGTCAGCCGGGACCCACACCAACACAGAGGGGGATCCTCCTGACGCAACAGATGGCCGTGCGTCAGGTATGTATGGCCGATGCGCAGCCGACACAGGACCACCGAGTCCCTGCGAGAAGCCCGCAGGGAGGAACGCCACACATCGGTCGTCTCCTTGACAGCCCGCAGTTTATTCGGGGCTGTCATGCCACGCCACTCAGCAGCCCACATCCCAAGCACCTTACGGCGCAAGACCAGCTGCTGGTCGCGAGCCGTAAGGCCGATCTCCAAAACTGGGGCGTCGATCGCCCCTTTGGCCAACCTGTCGACACGTTCGTTCCCTGGGATGCCAACGTGACCCGGCGTCCAAACAAAGACCACCGAACGTCCAGAGCGGGTAATGGTGGAAACAGACTCCCGAATAGAGGACACCAGAGGACATGAGGGATAGCAGCGGTCGATGGCCTGGAGGCTGCTCAGGGAGTCACTGCAGATGACAAGGGACGTACCTGAGCAGGAACGCATATGCTCAAGAGCGCGTAATATGGCCACCAGCTCTGCAGTAAAAATACTGCAGCCAGCCGGCAAGGAGCGCTGTTCAACGTGGGCAGCATGAGCAAAAGCGTAGGCAGTGCGACCATCAACCAGGGAACCATCGGTGTAGACAGGCTCACAGTCCGAAAATGAGGCGAGGAGCGCAAGAAAACGGCGACGGAGGGCCACAGGCGGAACCGAGTCCTTGGGTCCCTGTGCCAAGTCCAGACGGACGGACGGACGGGACAAGCACCAGGGAGGCGTAGGTGCACGGACCCGGAAGGGAGGCAGAAGAGGGAATGATCCCAGTTCGGACAGCAGGGACTGGACACGGACAGCTATGGAAAGCCCAGACCGAGGTCGCCGTTCGGGCAGGTGGAGGACCGAGACAGGGAAAAGCAGGCGACGATGGGGATGGCCCGGCGAGCAATGAACGTGGACAGCATAGTCGGCGAGCAGTCGATGGCGGCGAATCCGCAGCGGGGGAACCCCGGCCTCCACCAGTAGACTATCCACGGGGCTCGTACGAAATGCGCCAGTTGCAAGCCGAACCCCACAGTGATGTATGGGGTCTAACAACTTCAACACTGAGGGTGATGCAGACCCATAGGCCAGGCTCCCATAATCAAGCCTGGACTGCACAAGGGCTTTGTACAGTCGCAACAGCGTGCAGCGATCCGCACCCCAAGATGTGTGGCTGAGGCAGCGGAGGGCGTTGAGATGCCGCCAGCACTTTTGCTTCAGCTGAGTAATATGAGGAACCCATGTGAGCCGGGCATCAAACACGAGTCCTAAGAAGCGGCAAGTGTCCACCACTTCAAGCAGGTGGCCGTCAAGGTAAAGTTCAGGATGAGGGTGGACCGTCCGACGCCTGCAGAAGTGCATAACTCGAGTCTTGGCTGCAGAGAACTGAAAACCGTGAGTCAGAGCCCACGATTCTGCCTTGCGTACGGCTACTTGCAGCCTGCGTTCGGCGACCCCCGTAGTCGTGGAGCTAAATGAGATGCAGAAGTCGTCGGCATACAAAGAAGGAGACACCGACGACCCCACGGCTGCAGCCAGACCATTAATGGCCACTAGAAATAACGAGACGCTCAACACCGAGCCCTGCGGGACCCCATTCTCCTGTGTATAGGATGAACTAGAGGCGGCACCGACTTGTACCCGGAAAGAGCGGTGCAATAGAAAGGTCTGAAGAAAAGCCGGGAGTCGACCACGAAGACCCCACTCATGCAACGTAGCAAGGATGTGATGCCTCCATGTGGTGTCATACGCCTTCCGCAGATCGAAGAATACGGCAACGAGATGCTGACGTCGGGCAAAGGCCGTACGGATAGCAGATTCCAGCCGCACCAAATTGTCCGCTGCAGACCGGCCCCGACGGAAGCCACCCTGGGATGGAGCGAGGAGACCGCGCGATTCAAGGACCCAACACAAACGCCGCCCCACCATACGTTCGAGCAATTTGCACAAAACGTTGGTGAGGGTAATGGGACGATAGCTGTCCACCGCCAGTGGGTCCGCATCGGGCTTCAAGATGGGGACAATAAGACCCTCACGCCATTGCGACGGGAACACGCCCTCGCTCCAAATGCGGTTAAAGATGGTGAGGACGTGTCGCTGGCAGTCCCTGGAAAGATGCTTCAGCATCTGCGCGTGTATACCATCTGGTCCTGGTGCTGTATCAGGGCAGTCGGCGAGGGCAGCAAGGAATTCCCGCTCGCTGAAGGGAGCATTGTATTTCTCAGAACGACGCGTGTGGAACGATAACGGCGTCCGCTCGGCTCGCTCCTTTAGAGAGCGAAAGGCGGGGGGATAAGTTGCAGTCACAGAGCTCTGAGCAAAGTGCGCAGCAAGGTGTTCAGCAATGGCGGCAGCGTCCGTGCAGACAGCGCCGTCCAAGGAGATCCCAGCGACACCCATAGGGGTCTGGTGTCCATAAATCCGCCGTATCCGGGACCACACGAGCGAGGGGGAGACACGAGAGCCCAAGGATGAAACATACCGCTCCCAGCACTCCTGCTTACGCCGTGCAATAAGACGACGGGCGAAGGCACGGAGCCTCTTAAAGGCGATGAGGGTCTCGAGAGACGGGTGCCGCCGATGACGCTGGAGGGCCCGCCGACGGTCGCGAAGAGCTTCAGCAATCTCCGGCGACCACCAGGGTACAGCCTTCCTCCGAGGGAGGCCAGAAGAGCGGGGGATGGCAGCCTCGGCCGCCGAAATGATGGACGTGGTTAAGTCACGGACCACATCGTCAATGTCACCCTGCGGGGGAGACGCAACGGTTGCCGCGGAAGTGAAACTCGGCCAGTCAGCCCTGTGGAGAGCCCAGCGGGGCGGGCGCCCAGAAGAATGACACTGGGGCAGTGACAAATAGATGGGAAAATGGTCACTACCACACAGGTCAGGATGCACTCTCCAGTGGAGAGATGGGACAAGGCCGGGGCTGCAAAGAGAGAGATCGATGGCCGAGAACGAGCCGTGGGCCACACTGAAATGTGTGGGAGCACCGGTGTTCAGGAGGCTAAGGTCGAGCTGAGCCAACAAATGCTCCACGGCACGACCGCGGTCATCGGAGACAGTCCCACCCCATAGAGGGTTGTGGGCATTGAAATCGCCCAGCAACAAGAAAGGTGGCGGCAGTTGTGCTATCAGAGCAGCCAGGACATGCTGTGCGACAGCACCATCCGGTGGTAGGTAAATACTGCAGACGGTAACAGCCTGTGGCGTCCACACCCGAACAGCGACAGCCTCTAAAGCTGTTTGTAGAGGTACAAACTCGCTGTGTAGAGAGTTAAGGACATATATGCAGACGCCACCAGACACCCTTTCATAAGCTGCCCGGTTCTTAAAATAACCCCGATAGCCACGGAGGGCGGGGGTTCGCAGTGCTGGAAACCAAGTTTCCTGCAGAGCAATGCAAAGGAAAGGATGAAGGCTGATAAGTTGGCGGAGCTCAGCTAGATGGTGGAAGAAACCGCTGCAGTTCCACTGGAGGATGGTATTAGCCATGGATGGGAAAGGCGGGAGGGACTGGGGAGGCAGATTACGCCTCCGAGGCCCCTGCTGCTACTGAGTCACCACCTGGAGAACAGCCAGCCAGTGCGTCCGAGGGACTGGCGAGATCCATGTCCTCAGCGGACGCCAGAATCTCCACCTCATCCTCCGACGCAGAGCTTGTAGGAAGTGGTGGAATGGGTGCCACCGCATTGTCGGTGGCCTTGGGGAGTTTCTTCTTCTTCTGCGTCTCGCGCTGTGCCTTTGGTGGTTCAGGCTGGGAGGGCGTCACTGGGTCAGTCTCAGGGACAGACGACGACCGTGTGTCCCGACGACCAGGGACCGACGGTTGTTTGAGCCACTTGCGGCTGTCGGCTTTGGAACCGGTCGGAACTTGTGAAGGGAGGTCCCCAAGGGACCCCTTCCGCACGAGAGTAGCCGAAGAAGTCTTACGCTTCTCCGGCTGGGAAGGGGGGACTGATGTCCCCGATGGTTGGGGGGGTGTTGCTCCTGAAGTAGATGGAGCAGGAGCAACGGGAGGTTTAGTGCCCCCCACCATCAAGGGGGCAGGTGTGGGACTTCGACTCTGAGAGCTGACGGGAGCGGATGGAATTGTAGGAGTGACAGTTGCGGCATAAGAAGCTGTCATTCGCACTGGGTGAAGCCGATCATATTTCCGCTTCGCTTCAGTGTACGTCAGGCGGTCGAGCGTCTTTATTTCCATGATCTTCCGCTCCTTCTGCAGAATCAGACAGTCTGGCGAGCAAGGCGGATGGTGCGCACCACAGTTCACACAGATCGGAGGCGGGGCACAGGGATGATCAGGATGGGATGGTCGACCGCAATCGCGACAGACGAGGTCGGAAGCACAGCGTGAAGACATGTGGCCGAACTTCCAACACTTGAAGCACCGCATCGGGGGAGGGATATACGGCTTGACATCACAACGGTACACCATCACCTTGACCTTCTCAGGTAACGTGTCACCCTCGAAGGCCAAGATGAAGGCACCGGTGGCAACTTGACATCCCTCGGACCCCGGTGGACGCGCCGGACGAAATGGACACCTCGGCGCTCTAAGTTGGCGCGCAGCTCGTCATCGGACTGTAAAAGGAGATCCCTGTGGAAGATAATGCCCTGGACCATGTTCAGACTTTTATGGGGCGCGATAGTGACGGAGACATCCCCCAGCTTAGAACAAGCGAGCAAGGCCCGCGACTGGGCGGAGGATGCCGTTTTTATCAACACCGATCCGGACCGCATCTTGGACAAGCCCTCCACCTCCCCAAACTTGTCCTCTAAATGCTCTACAAAGAACTGAGGCTTCACGGATATAAAAGATTCCCCATCAGCTCTGGTACAGACAAGATATCGGGGCGAATACTGCTCACTTGCATTTAATGCCTTTCGTTCCTCCCATGGTGTGGCGAGGGAGGGGAACGATTTGGGGTCATAAACGTTACCTTTGAAATGGGCCCTCGAACGCTTAGAGACTGCTGGTGGCTGGCCACCATCAAGAGAAGAAGTGCCACGCTTCATTGCGTGTCATCCACCCTGATGCCACCTACTCCGACCAAGGGCCCTCCCCACGGGCGCCACCCAGCCACAGCAAAGGCCACCTGGCAGGATGGCCATTGCCGGGAGTCCCGATGCCCCAAGGAGATGGGCATCTACTCCTTGGCATACGTGGGGAGTGAACGGCGCAGGCATCAGTAGAGCGATCCCTGTGTTGTCAGGGGGCTACAACCAAGAGGGTACATGGCGGCCCCACCACAACGGACTGGCTACCGTGCTGGATCTTAGGTGCAAAACTGACCAAGGTCGTCGTCGCAGATAAAAGAAACACTGCAGAGTGCAGCGTGGTAATCGCCCAAGAGATCGAAAACGAGCGGGACACCATTGCAACGACGAGAAAGCCGGCTAAAGGTCTAATTGCACGACGGATACAGTGCACCATGTAAGGCGCCCTTCCCCAATTGGCTCGCTCTTCGGAATAATTTAGAAAGATGGAGGTCAAACCCGAGAGGGGACCATCACATAAGGCCGAAACATTTGAGACTCCTTTTAGTCGCCTCTTACGACAGGCAGGAATACCGCGGGCCTATTCTAACCCCCGAACCCGCAGGAGGCTACGAAGATAGAAGAACGAACATATAAAAATTATAAAAGCGGAGAACATGTCAACAGAAAGAAGACTTATCCTCTTTCTCCCTATCGTAGGTAGAATGCTGCTAGTAGAGTTGTATTTCCACCAAACGCCCAGTGGATGAGCAAATAACCATGTAGCCTCGGAACGATGTCAGGAAAGAAAGAAAGATTTGCTACACGTTGTCAATCAAATAATGAATCCTTTTACGAAGTTAGAAGAACTAACATTTAAAAGTTATAAAACCGGAAAACATGACAACAGAAAGAAGACTTATCCTCTTTCTCCCTATCGTAGGTAGAATGCTGCTAGTAGAGTTGTATTTCCACCAAACGCCCAGTGGATGAGCAAATAACCATGTAGCCTCGGAACGATGTCAGGAAAGAAAGATTTGCTACACGTTGTCAATCAAATAATGAATCCTTTTACGAAGTTAGCAGAACTAACATTTAAAAGTTATAAAACCGGAAAACATGTCAACAGAAAGAAGACTTATCCTCTTTCTCCCTATCGTAGGTAGAATGCTGCTAGTAGAGTTGTATTTCCACCAAACGCCCAATGGATGAGCAAATAACCATGTAGCCTCGGAACGATGTCAGGAAAGAAAGATTTGCTACACGTTGTCAATCAAATAATGAATCCTTTTACGAAGATAGAAGAACGAACATATAAAAATTATAAAAGCGGAGAACATGTCAACAGAAAGAAGACTTATCCTCTTTCTCCCTATCGTAGGTAGAATGCTGCTAGTAGAGTTGTATTTCCACCAAACGCCCAGTGGATGAGCAAATAACCATGTAGCCTCGGAACGATGTCAGGAAAGAAAGATTTGCTACACGTTGTCAATCAAATAATGAATCCTTTTACGAAGTTAGAAGAACTAACATTTAAAAGTTATAAAACCGGAGAACATGTCAACAGAAAGAAGACTTATCCTCTTTCTCCCTATCGTAGGTAGAATGCTGCTAGTAGAGTTGTATTTCCACCAAACGCCCAGTGGATGAGCAAATAACCATGTAGCCTCGGAACGATGTCAGGAAAGAAAGATTTGCTACACGTTGTCAATCAAATAATGAATCCTTTTACGAAGATAGAAGAACTAACATTTAAAAGTTATAAAACGGGAGAACATGTCAACAGAAAGAAGACTTATCCTCTTTCTCCCTATCGTAGGTAGAATGCTGCTAGTAGAGTTGTATTTCCACCAAACGCCCAGTGGATGAGCAAATAACCATGTAGCCTCGGAACGATGTCAGGAAAGAAAGATTTGCTACACGTTGTCAATCAAATAATGAATCCTTTTACGAAGTTAGAAGAACTAACATTTAAAAGTTATAAAACCGGAGAACATGTCAACAGAAAGAAGACTTATCCTCTTTCTCCCTATCGTAGGTAGAATGCTGCTAGTAGAGTTGTATTTCCACCAAACGCCCAGTGGATGAGCAAATAACCATGTAGCCTCGGAACGATGTCAGGAAAGAAAGATTTGCTACACGTTGTCAATCAAATAATGAATCCTTTTACGAAGTTAGAAGAACTAACATTTAAAAGTTATAAAACCGGAGAACATGTCAACAGAAAGAAGACTTATCCTCTTTCTCCCTATCGTAGGTAGAATGCTGCTAGTAGAGTTGTATTTCCACCAAACGCCCAGTGGATGAGCAAATAACCATGTAGCCTCGGAACGATGTCAGAAAAGAAAGATTTGCTACACGTTGTCAATCAAATAATGAATCCTTTTACGAAGATAGAAGAACGAACATATAAAAATTATAAAAGCGGAGAACATGTCAACAGAAAGAAGACTTATCCTCTTTCTCCCTATCGTAGGTAGAATGCTGCTAGTAGAGTTGTATTTCCACCAAACGCCCAGTGGATGAGCAAATAACCATGTAGCCTCGGAACGATGTCAGGAAAGAAAGATTTGCTACACGTTGTCAATCAAATAATGAATCCTTTTACGAAGTTAGAAGAACTAACATATAAAAATTATAAAAGCGGAGAACATGTCAACAGAAAGAAGACGTATCCTCTTTCTCCCTATCGTAGGTAGAATGCTGCTAGTAGAGTTGTATTTCCACCAAACGCCCAATGGATGAGCAAATAACCATGTAGCCTCGGAACGATGTCAGGAAAGAAAGATTTGCTACACGTTGTCAATCAAATAATGAATCCTTTTACGAAGATAGAAGAACGAACATATAAAAATTATAAAAGCGGAGAACATGTCAACAGAAAGAAGACTTATCCTCTTTCTCCCTATCGTAGGTAGAATGCTGCTAGTAGAGTTGTATTTCCACCAAACGCCCAGTGGATGAGCAAATAACCATGTAGCCTCGGAACGATGTCAGGAAAGAAAGATTTGCTACACGTTGTCAATCAAATAATGAATCCTTTTACGAAGTTAGAAGAACTAACATATAAAAATTATAAAAGCGGAGAACATGTCAACAGAAAGAAGACTTATCCTCTTTCTCCCTATCGTAGGTAGAATGCTGCTAGTAGAGTTGTATTTCCACCAAACGCCCAATGGATGAGCAAATAACCATGTAGCCTCGGAACGATGTCAGGAAAGAAAGATTTGCTACACGTTGTCAATCAAATAATGAATCCTTTTACGAAGTTAGAAGAACTAACATTTAAAAGTTATAAAACCTGAAAACATGTCAACAGAAAGAAGACTTATCCTCTTTCTCCCTATCGTAGGTAGAATGCTGCTAGTAGAGTTGTATTTCCACCAAACGCCCAGTGGATGAGCAAATAACCATGTAGCCTCGGAACGATGTCAGGAAAGAAAGATTTGCTACACCTTGTCAATCAAATAATGAATCCTTTTACGAAGTTAGAAGAACTAACATTTAAAAGTTATAAAACCGGAGAACATGTCAACAGAAAGAAGACTTATCCTCTTTCTCCCTATCGTAGGTAGAATGCTGTTAGTAGAATTGTATTTCCACCAAACGCCCAGTGGATGAGCAAATAACCATGTAGCCTCGGAACGATGTCAGGAAAGAAAGATTTGCTACACGTTGTCAATCAAATAATGAATCCTTTTACGAAGTTAGAAGAACTAACATTTAAAAGTTATAAAACCGGAGAACATGTCAACAGAAAGAAGACTTATCCTCTTTCTCCCTATCGTAGGTAGAATGCTGCTAGTAGAGTTGTATTTCCACCAAACGCCCAGTGGATGAGCAAATAACCACGTAGCCTCGGAACGATGTCAGGAAAGAAAGATTTGCTACACGTTGTCAATCAAATAATGAATCCTTTTACGAAGATAGAAGAACGAACATATAAAAATTATAAAAGCGGAGAACATGTCAACAGAAATAAGACTTATCCTCTTTCTCCCTATCGTAGGTAGAATGCTGCTAGTAGAGTTGTATTTCCACCAAACGCCCAGTGGATGAGCAAATAACCATGTAGCCTCGGAACGATGTCAGGAAAGAAAGATTTGCTACACGTTGTCAATCAAATAATGAATCCTTTTACGAAGTTAGAAGAACTAACATATAAAAATTATAAAAGCGGAGAACATGTCAACAGAAAGAAGACTTATCCTCTTTCTCCCTATCGTAGGTAGAATGCTGCTAGTAGAGTTGTATTTCCACCAAACGCCCAATGGATGAGCAAATAACCATGTAGCCTCGGAACGATGTCAGGAAAGAAAGATTTGCTACACGTTGTCAATCAAATAATGAATCCTTTTACGAAGTTAGCAGAACTAACATTTAAAAGTTATAAAACCGGAAAACATGTCAACAAAAAGAAGACTTATCCTCTTTCTCCCTATCGTAGGTAGAATGCTGCTAGTAGAGTTGTATTTCCACCAAACGCCCAATGGATGAGCAAATAACCATGTAGCCTCGGAACGATGTCAGGAAAGAAAGATTTGCTACACGTTGTCAATCAAATAATGAATCCTTTTACGAAGATAGAAGAACGAACATATAAAAATTATAAAAGCGGAGAACATGTCAACAGAAAGAAGACTTATCCTCTTTCTCCCTATCGTAGGTAGAATGCTGCTAGTAGAGTTGTATTTCCACCAAACGCCCAGTGGATGAGCAAATAACCATGTAGCCTCGGAACGATGTCAGGAAAGAAAGATTTGCTACACGTTGTCAATCAAATAATGAATCCTTTTACGAAGTTAGAAGAACTAACATTTAAAAGTTATAAAACCGGAGAACATGTCAACAGAAAGAAGACTTATCCTCTTTCTCCCTATCGTAGGTAGAATGCTGCTAGTAGAGTTGTATTTCCACCAAACGCCCAGTGGATGAGCAAATAACCATGTAGCCTCGGAACGATGTCAGGAAAGAAAGATTTGCTACACGTTGTCAATCAAATAATGAATCCTTTTACGAAGATAGAAGAACTAACATTTAACAGTTATAAAACGGGAGAACATGTCAACAGAAAGAAGACTTATCCTCTTTCTCCCTATCGTAGGTAGAATGCTGCTAGTAGAGTTGTATTTCCACCAAACGCCCAGTGGATGAGCAAATAACCATGTAGCCTCGGAACGATGTCAGGAAAGAAAGATTTGCTACACGTTGTCAATCAAATAATGAATCCTTTTACGAAGTTAGAAGAACTAACATTTAAAAGTTATAAAACCGGAGAACATGTCAACAGAAAGAAGACTTATCCTCTTTCTCCCTATCGTAGGTAGAATGCTGCTAGTAGAGTTGTATTTCCACCAAACGCCCAGTGGATGAGCAAATAACCATGTAGCCTCGGAACGATGTCAGGAAAGAAAGATTTGCTACACGTTGTCAATCAAATAATGAATCCTTTTACGAAGTTAGAAGAACTAACATATAAAAATTATAAAAGCGGAGAACATGTCAACAGAAAGAAGACTTATCCTCTTTCTCCCTATCGTAGGTAGAATGCTGCTAGTAGAGTTGTATTTCCACCAAACGCCCAATGGATGAGCAAATAACCATGTAGCCTCGGAACGATGTCAGGAAAGAAAGATTTGCTACACGTTGTCAATCAAATAATGAATCCTTTTACGAAGTTAGAAGAACTAACATTTAAAAGTTATAAAACCTGAAAACATGTCAACAGAAAGAAGACTTATCCTCTTTCTCCCTAACGTAGGTAGAATGCTGCTAGTAGAGTTGTATTTCCACCAAACGCCCAGTGGATGAGCAAATAACCATGTAGCCTCGGAACGATGTCAGGAAAGAAAGATTTGCTACACGTTGTCAATCAAATAATGAATCCTTTTACGAAGTTAGAAGAACTAACATTTAAAAGTTATAAAACCGGAGAACATGTCAACAGAAAGAAGACTTATCCTCTTTCTCCCTATCGTAGGTAGAATGCTGCTAGTAGAATTGTATTTCCACCAAACGCCCAGTGGATGAGCAAATAACCATGTAGCCTCGGAACGATGTCAGGAAAGAAAGATTTGCTACACGTTGTCAATCAAATAATGAATCCTTTTACGAAGTTAGAAGAACTAACATTTAAAAGTTATAAAACCGGAGAACATGTCAACAGAAAGAAGACTTATCCTCTTTCTCCCTATCGTAGGTAGAATGCTGCTAGTAGAGTTGTATTTCCACCAAACGCCCAGTGGATGAGCAAATAACCACGTAGCCTCGGAACGATGTCAGGAAAGAAAGATTTGCTACACGTTGTCAATCAAATAATGAATCCTTTTACGAAGATAGAAGAACGAACATATAAAAATTATAAAAGCGGAGAACATGTCAACAGAAAGAAGACTTATCCTCTTTCTCCCTATCGTAGGTAGAATGCTGCTAGTATAGTTCTATTTCCACCAAACGCCCAGTGGATGAGCAAATAACCATGTAGCCTCGGAACGATGTCAGGAAAGAAAGATTTGCTACACGTTGTCAATCAAATAATGAATCCTTTACGAAGTTAGAAGAACTAACATTTAAAAGTTATAAAACGGGAGAACATGTCAACAGAAAGAAGACTTATCCTCTTTCTCCCTATCGTAGGTAGAATGCTCCTAGTAGAGTTGTATTTCCACCAAACGCCCAGTGGATGAGCAAATAACCATGTAGCCTCGGAACGATGTCAGGAAAGAAAGATTTGCTACACGTTGTCAATCAAATAATGAATCCTTTTACGAAGTTAGAAGAACTAACATTTAAAAGTTATAAAACCGGAGAACATGTCAACAGAAAGAAGACTTATCCTCTTTCTCCCTATCGTAGGTAGAATGCTGCTAGTAGAGTTGTATTTCCACCAAACGCCCAGTGGATGAGCAAATAACCATGTAGCCTCGGAACGATGTCAGGAAAGAAAGATTTGCTACACGTTGTCAATCAAATAATGAATCCTTTTACGAAGTTAGAAGAACTAACATTTAAAAGTTATAAAACCGGAGAACATGTCAACAGAAAGAAGACTTATCCGCTTTCTCCCTATCGTAGGTAGAATGCTGCTAGTAGAGTTGTATTTCCACCAAACGCCCAGTGGATGAGCAAATAACCATGTAGCCTCGGAACGATGTCAGGAAAGAAAGATTTGCTACACGTTGTCAATCAAATAATGAATCCTTTTACGAAGTTAGAAGAACTAACATTTAAAAGTTATAAAACCGGAGAACATGTCAACAGAAAGAAGACTTATCCTCTTTCTCCCTATCGTAGGTAGAATGCTGCTAGTAGAGTTGTATTTCCACCAAACGCCCAGTGGATGAGCAAATAACCATGTAGCCTCGGAACGTTGACAGGAAAGAAAGATTTGCTACACGTTGTCAATCAAATAATGAATCCTTTTACGAAGTTAGAAGAACTAACATTTAAAAGTTATAAAACGGGAGAACATGTCAACAGAAAGAAGACTTATCCTCTTTCTCCCTATCGTAGGTAGAATGCTGCTAGTAGAGTTGTATTTCCACCAAACGCCCAGTGGATGAGCAAATAACCATGTAGCCTCGGAACGATGTCAGAAAAGAAAGATTTGCTACACGTTGTCAATCAAATAATGAATCCTTTTACGAAGATAGAAGAACGAACATATAAAAATTATAAAAGCGGAGAACATGTCAACAGAAAGAAGACTTATCCTCTTTCTCCCTATCGTAGGTAGAATGCTGCTAGTAGAGTTGTATTTCCACCAAACGCCCAGTGGATGAGCAAATAACCATGTAGCCACGGAACGATGTCAGGAAAGAAAGATTTGCTACACGTTGTCAATCAAATAATGAATCCTTTTACGAAGTTAGAAGAACTAACATATAAAAATTATAAAAGCGGAGAACATGTCAACAGAAAGAAGACTTATCCTCTTTCTCCCTATCGTAGGTAGAATGCTGCTAGTAGAGTTGTATTTCCACCAAACGCCCAATGGATGAGCAAATAACCATGTAGCCTCGGAACGATGTCAGGAAAGAAAGATTTGCTACACGTTGTCAATCAAATAATGAATCCTTTTACGAAGTTAGAAGAACTAACATTTAAAAGTTATAAAACCGGAAAACATGTCAACAGAAAGAAGACTTATCCTCTTTCTCCCTATCGTAGGTAGAATGCTGCTAGTAGAGTTGTATTTCCACCAAACGCCCAGTGGATGAGCAAATAACCATGTAGCCTTGGAACGATGTCAGGAAAGAAAGATTTGCTACACGTTGTCAATCAAATAATGAATCCTTTTACGAAGTTAGAAGAACTAACATTTAAAAGTTATAAAACCGGAGAACATGTCAACAGAAAGAAGACTTATCCTCTTTCTCCCTATCGTAGGTAGAATGCTGCTAGTAGAATTGTATTTCCACCAAACGCCCAGTGGATGAGCAAATAACCATGTAGCCTCGGAACGATGTCAGGAAAGAAAGATTTGCTACACGTTGTCAACCAAATAATGAATCCTTTTACGAAGTTAGAAGAACTAACATTTAAAAGTTATAAAACCGGAGAACATGTCAACAGAAAGAAGACTTATCCTCTTTCTCCCTATCGTAGGTAGAATGCTGCTAGTAGAGTTGTATTTCCACCAAACGCCCAGTGGATGAGCAAATAACCACGTAGCCTCGGAACGATGTCAGGAAAGAAAGATTTGCTACACGTTGTCAATCAAATAATGAATCCTTTTACGAAGATAGAAGAACGAACATATAAAAATTATAAAAGCGGAGAACATGTCAACAGAAAGAAGACTTATCCTCTTTCTCCCTATCGTAGGTAGAATGCTGCTAGTATAGTTCTATTTCCACCAAACGCCCAGTGGATGAGCAAATAACCATGTAGCCTCGGAACGATGTCAGGAAAGAAAGATTTGCTACACGTTGTCAATCAAATAATGAATCCTTTACGAAGTTAGAAGAACTAACATTTAAAAGTTATAAAAGCGGAGAACATGTCAACAGAAAGAAGACTTATCCTCTTTCTCCCTATCGTAGGTAGAATGCTGCTAGTAGAGTTGTATTTCCACCAAACGCCCAGTGGATGAGCAAATAACCATGTAGCCTCGGAACGATGTCAGGAAAGAAAGATTTGCTACACGTTGTCAATCAAATAATGAATCCTTTTACGAAGTTAGAAGAACTAACATTTAAAAGTTATAAAACCGGAAAACATGTCAACAGAAAGAAGACTTATCCTCTTTCTCCCTATCGTAGGTAGAATGATGCTAGTAGAGTTGTATTTCCACCAAACGCCCAGTGGATGAGCAAATAACCATGTAGCCTCGGAACGATGTCAGGAAAGAAAGATTTGCTACACGTTGTCAATCAAATAATGAATCCCTTTACGAAGTTAGAAGAACTAACAATTAAAAGTTATAAAAGCAGAGAACATGTCAACAGAAAGAAGACTTATCCTCTTTCTCCCTATCGTAGGTAGAATGCTGCTAGTAGAGTTGTATTTCCACCAAACGCCCAGTGGATGAGCAAATAACCATGTAGCCTCGGAACGATGTCAGGAAAGAAAGATTTGCTACACGTTGTCAATCAAATAATGAATCCTTTTACGAAGATAGAAGAACGAACATATAAAAATTATAAAAGCGGAGAACATGTCAACAGAAAGAAGACTTATCCTCTTTCTCCCTATCGTAGGTAGAATGCTGCTAGTAGAGTTGTATTTCCACCAAACGCCCAGTGGATGAGCAAATAACCATGTAGCCTCGGAACGATGTCAGGAAAGAAAGATTTGCTACACGTTGTCAATCAAATAATGAATCCTTTTACGAAGTTAGAAGAACGAACATATAACAATTATAAAAGCGGAGAACATGTCAACAGAAAGAAGACTTATCCTCTTTCTCCCTATCGTAGGTAGAATGCTGCTAGTAGAGTTGTATTTCCACCAAACGCCCAGTGGATGAGCAAATAACCATGTAGCCTCGGAACGATGTCAGGAAAGAAAGATTTGCTAGACGTTGTCAATCAAATAATGAATCCTTTTACGAAGTTAGAAGAACTAACATTTAAAAGTTATAAAACCGGAGAACATGTCAACAGAAAGAAGACTTATCCTCTTTCTCCCTATCGTAGGTAGAATGCTGCTAGTAGAGTTGTATTTCCACCAAACGCCCAGTGGATGAGCAAATAACCATGTAGCCTCGGAACGATGTCAGGAAAGAAAGATTTGCTACACGTTGTCAATCAAATAATGAATCCTTTTACGAAGATAGAAGAACTAACATTTAAAAGTTATAAAACCAGAGAACATGTCAACAGAAAGAAGACTTATCCTCTTTCTCCCTATCGTAGGTAGAATGCTGCTAGTAGAGTTGTATTTCCACCAAACGCCCAGTGGATGAGCAAATAACCATGTAGCCTCGGAACGATGTCAGGAAAGAAAGATTTGCTACACGTTGTCAATCAAATAATGAATCCTTTTACGAAGTTAGAAGAACTAACATTTAAAAGTTATAAAACCGGAAAACATGTCAACAGAAAGAAGACTTATCCTCTTTCTCCCTATCGTAGGTAGAATGCTGCTAGTAGAGTTGTATTTCCACCAAACGCCCAGTGGATGAGCAAATAACCATGTAGCCTCGGAACGATGTCAGGAAAGAAAGATTTGCTACACGTTGTCAATCAAATAATGAATCCTTTTATGAAGTTAGAAGAACTAACAATTAAAAGTTATAAAAGCAGAGAACATGTCAACAGAAAGAAGACTTATCCTCTTTCTCCCTATCGTAGGTAGAATGCTGCTAGTAGAGTTGTATTTCCACCAAACGCCCAGTGGATGAGCAAATAACCATGTAGCCTCGGAACGATGTCAGGAAAGAAAGATTTGCTACACGTTGTCAATCAAATAATGAATCCTTTTACGAAGTTAGAAGAACGAACATTTAAAAGTTATAAAACCGGAGAACATGTCAACAGAAAGAAGACTTATCCTCTTTCTCCCTATCGTAGGTAGAATGCTGCTAGTAGAGTTGTATTTCCACCAAACGCCCAGTGGATGAGCAAATAACCATGTAGCCTCAGAACGATGTCAGGAAAGAAAGATTTGCTACACGTTGTCAATCAAATAATGAATCCTTTTACGAAGATAGAAGAACGAACATATAAAAATTATAAAAGCGGAGAACATGTCAACAGAAAGAAGACTTATCCTCTTTCTCCCTATCGTAGGTAGAATGCTGCTAGTAGAGTTGTATTTCCACCAAACGCCCAGTGGATGAGCAAATAACCATGTAGCCTCGGAACGATGTCAGGAAAGAAAGATTTGCTACACGTTGTCAATCAAATAATGAATCCTTTAACGACGTTAGAAGAACTAACATTTAAAAGTTATAAAACCGGAGAACATGTCAACAGAAAGAAGACTTATCCTCTTTCTCTCTATCGTAGGTAGAATGCTGCTAGTAGAGTTGTATTTCCACCAAACGCCCAGTGGATGAGCAAATAACCATGTAGCCTCGGAACGATGTCAGGAAAGAAAGATTTGCTACACGTTGTCAATCAAATAATGAATCCTTTTACGAAGTTAGAAGAACTAACATTTAAAAGTTATAAAAGCAGAGAACATGTCAACAGAAAGAAGACTTATCCTCTTTCTCCCTATCGTAGGTAGAATCCTGCTAGTAGAGTTGTATTTCCACCAAACGCCCAGTGGATGCGCAAATAACCATGTAGCCTCGGAACGATGTCAGGAAAGAAAGATTTGCTACACGTTGTCAATCAAATAATGAATCCTTTTACGAAGTTAGAAGAACTAACATTTAAAAGTTATAAAACCGGAGAACATATCAACAGAAAGAAGACTTATCCTCTTTCTCCCTATCGTAGGTAGAATGCTGCTAGTAGAGTTGTATTTCCACCAAACGCCCAGTGGATGAGCAAATAACCATGTAGCCTCGGAACGATGTCAGGAAAGAAAGATTTGCTACACCTTGTCAATCAAATAATGAATCCTTTTACGAAGTTAGAAGAACTAACATTTAAAAGTTATAAAACCGGAAAACATGTCAACAGAAAGAAGACTTATCCTCTTTCTCCCTATCGTAGGTAGAATGCTGCTAGTAGAGTTGTATTTCCACCAAACGCCCAGTGGATGAGCAAATAACCATGTAGCCTCGGAACGATGTCAGGAAAGAAAGATTTGCTACACGTTGTCAATCAAATAATGAATCCTTTTACGAAGTTAGAAGAACTAACATTTAAAAGTTATAAAACCGGAGAACATGTCAACAGAAAGAAGACTTATCCGCTTTCTCCCGATCGTAGGTAGAATGCTGCTAGTAGAGTTGTATTTCCACCAAACGCCCAGTGGATGAGCAAATAACCATGTAGCCTCGGAACGATGTCAGGAAAGAAAGATTTGCTACACGTTGTCAATCAAATAATGAATCCTTTTACGAAGATAGAAGAACGAACATATAAAAATTATAAAAGCAGAGAACATGTCAACAGAAAGTAGACTTATCCTCTTTCTCCATATCGTAGGTAGAATGCTGCTAGTAGAGTTGTATTTCCACCAAACGCCCAGTGGATGAGCAAATAACCATGTAGCCTCGGAACGATGTCAGGAAGGAAAGATTTGCTACACGTTGTCAATCAAATAATGAATCCTTTTACGACATTAGAAGAACTAACATTTAAAAGTTATAAAACCGGAAAACATGTCAACAGAAAGAAGACTTATCCTCTTTCTCCCTATCGTAGGTAGAATGCTGCTAGTAGAGTTGTATTTCCACCAAACGCCCAGTGGATGAGCAAATAACCACGTAGCCTCCGAACGATGTCAGGAAAGAAAGATTTGCTACACGTTGTCAATCAAATAATGAATCCTTTTACGAAGTTAGAAGAACTAACATTTAAAAGTTATAAAACCGGAAAACATGTCAACAGAAAGAAGACTTATCCTCTTTCTCCCTATCGTAGGTAGAATGCTGCTAGTAGAGTTGTATTTCCACCAAACGCCCAGTGGATGAGCAAATAACCATGTAGCCTCGGAACGATGTCAGGAAAGAAAGATTTGCTACACGTTGTCAATCAAATAATGAATCCTTTTAAGAAGTTAGAAGAACTAACATTTAAAAGTTATAAAACCGGAAAACATGTCAACAGAAAGAAGACTTATCCTCTTTCTCCCTATCGTAGGTAGAATGCTGCTAGTAGAGTTGTATTTCCACCAAACGCCCAGTGGATGAGCAAATAACCATGTAGCCTCGGAACGATGTCAGGAAAGAAAGATTTGCTACACGTTGTCAATCAAATAATGAATCCTTTTACGAAGTTAGAAGAACTAACATTTAAAAGTTATGAAACCGGAGAACATGTCAACAGAAAGAAGACTTATCCTCTTTCTCCCTATCGTAGGTAGAATTCTGCTAGTAGAGTTGTATTTCCACCAAACGCCCAGTGGATGAGCAAATAACCATGTAGCCTCGGAACGATGTCAGGAAAGAAAGATTTGCTACACGTTGTCAATCAAATAATGAATCCTTTTACGAAGTTAGAAGAACTAACATTTAAAAGTTATAAAACCGGAGAACATGTCAACAGAAAGAAGACTTATCCTCTTTCTCCCTATCGTAGGTAGAATGCTGCTAGTAGAGTTGTATTTCCACCAAACGCCCAGTGGATGAGCAAATAACCATGTAGCCTCGGAACGATGTCAGAAAAGAAAAATTTGCTACACGTTGTCAATCAAACAATGAATCCTTTTACGAAGTTAGAAGAACTAACATTTAAAAGTTATAAAACGGGAGAACATGTCAACAGAAAGAAGACTTATCCTCTTTCTCCCTATCATAGGTAGAATGCTGCTAGTAGAGTTGTATTTCCACCAAACGCCCAGTGGATGAGCAAATAACCATGTAGCCTCGGAACGAAGTCAGGAAAGAAAGATTTGCTACACGTTGTCAATCAAATAATGAATCCTTTTACGAAGTTAGAAGAACTAACATTTAAAAGTTATAAAACCGGAAAACATGTCAACAGAAAGAAGACTTATCCGCTTTCTCCCTATCGTAGGTAGAATGCTGCTAGTAGAGTTGTATTTCCACCAAACGCCCAGTGGATGAGCAAATAACCATGTAGCCTCGGAACGATGTCAGGAAAGAAAGATTTGCTACACGTTGTCAATCAAATAATGAATCCTTTTACGAAGTTAGAACAACTAACATTTAAAAGTTATAAAACCGGAGAACATGTCAACAGAAAGAAGACTTATCCGCTTTCTCCCTATCGTAGGTAGAATGCTGCTAGTAGAGTTGTATTTCCACCAAACGCCCAGTGGATGAGCAAATAACCATGTAGCCTCGGAACGATGTCAGGAAAGAAAGATTTGCTACACGTTGTCAATCAAATAATGAATCCTTTTACGAAGATAGAAGAATGAACATATAAAAATTATAAAAGCGGAGAACATGTCAACAGAAAGAAGACTTATCCTCTTTCTCCCTATCGTAGGTAGAATGCTGCTAGTAGAGTTGTATTTCCACCAAACGCCCAGTGGATGAGCAAATAACCATGTAGCCTCGGAACGATGTCAGGAAAGAAAGATTTGCTACACGTTGTCAATCAAATAATGAATCCTTTTACGAAGTTAGAAGAACTAACATTTAAAAGTTATAAAACCGGAGAACATGTCAACAGAAAGAAGACTTATCCGCTTTCTCCCTATCGTAGGTAGAATGCTGCTAGTAGAGTTGTATTTCCACCAAACGCCCAGTGCATGAGCAAATAACCATGTAGCCTCGGAACGATGTCAGGAAAGAAAGATTTGCTACACGTTGTCAATCAAATAATGAATCCTTTTACGAAGTTAGAAGAACTAACATTTAAAAGTTATAAAACCGGAGAACATGTCAACAGAAAGAAGACTTATCCTCTTTCTCCCTATCGTAGGTAGAATGCTGCTAGTAGAGTTGTATTTCCACCAAACGCCCAGTGGATGAGCAAATAACCATGTAGCCTCGGAACGATGTCAGGAAAGAAAGATTTGCTACACGTTGTCAATCAAATAATGAATCCTTTTACGAAGTTAGAAGAACTAACATTTAAAAGTTATAAAACCGGAGAACATGTCAACAGAAAGAAGACTTATCCTCTTTCTCCCTATCGTAGGTAGAATGCTGCTAGTAGAGTTGTATTTCCACCAAACGCCCAGTGGATGAGCAAATAACCATGTAGCCTCGGAACGATGTCAGGAAAGAAAGATTTGCTACACGTTGTCAATCAAATAATGAATCCTTTTACGAAGTTAGAAGAACTAACATTTAAAAGTTATAAAACCGGAGAACATGTCAACAGAAAGAAGACTTATCCTCTTTCTCCCTATCGTAGGTAGAATGCTGCTAGTAGAGTTGTATTTCCACCAAACGCCCAGTGGATGAGCAAATAACCATGTAGCCTCGGAACGATGTCAGGAAAGAAAGATTTGCTACACGTTGTCAATCAAATAATGAATCCTTTTACGAAGTTAGAAGAACTAACATTTAAAAGTTATAAAACCGGAGAACATGTCAACAGAAAGAAGACTTATCCTCTTTCTCCCTATCGTAGGTAGAATGCTGCTAGTAGAGTTGTATTTCCACCAAACGCCCAGTGGATGAGCAAATAACCATGTAGCCTCAGAACGATGTCAGGAAAGAAAGATTTGCTACACGTTGTCAATCAAATAATGAATCCTTTTACGAAGTTAGAAGAACTAACATTTAAAAGTTATAAAACCGGAAAACATGTCAACAGAAAGAAGACTTATCCTCTTTCTCCGTATCGTAGGTAGAATGCTGCTAGTAGAGTTGTATTTCCACCAAACGCCCAGTGGATGAGCAAATAACCATGTAGCCTCGGAACGATGTCAGGAAAGAAAGATTTGCTACACGTTGTCAATCAAATAATGAATCCTTTTACGAAGTTAGAAGAACTAACATTTAAAAGTTATAAAACCGGAGAACATGTCAACAGAAAGAAGACTTATCCGCTTTCTCCCTATCGTAGGTAGAATGCTGCTAGTAGAGTTGTATTTCCACCAAACGCCCAGTGGATGAGCAAATAACCATGTAGCCTCGGAACGATGTCAGGAAAGAAAGATTTGCTACACGTTGTCAATCAAATAATGAATCCTTTTACGAAGTTAGAAGAACTAACATTTAAAAGTTATAAAACCGGAGAACATGTCAACAGAAAGAAGACTTATCCTCTTTCTCCCTATCGTAGGTAGAATGCTGCTAGTAGAGTTGTATTTCCACCAAACGCCCAGTGGATGAGCAAATAACCATGTAGCCTCGGAACGATGTCAGGAAAGAAAGATTTGCTACACGTTGTCAATCAAATAATGAATCCTTTTACGAAGTTAGAAGAACTAACATTTAAAAGTTATAAAACCGGAGAACATGTCAACAGAAAGAAGACTTATCCTCTTTCTCCCTATCGTAGGTAGAATGCTGCTAGTAGAGTTGTATTTCCACCAAACGCCCAGTGGATGAGCAAATAACCATGTAGCCTCGGAACGATGTCAGGAAAGAAAGATTTGCTACACGTTGTCAATCAAATAATGAATCCTTTTACGAAGTTAGAAGAACTAACATTTAAAAGTTATAAAACCGGAAAACATGTCAACAGAAAGAAGACTTATCCTCTTTCTCCCTATCGTAGGTAGAATGCTGCTAGTAGAGTTGTATTTCAACCAAACGCCCAGTGGATGAGCAAATAACCATGTAGCCTCGGAACGATGTCAGGAAAGAAAGATTTGCTACACGTTGTCAATCAAATAATGAATCCTTTTACGAAGTTAGAAAAACTAACATTTAAAAGTTATAAAAGCGGAGAACATGTCAACAGAAAGAAGACTTATCCTCTTTCTCCCTATCGTAGGTAGAATGCTGCTAGTAGAGTTGTATTTCCACCAAACGCCCAGTGGATGAGCAAATAACCATGTAGCCTCGGAACGATGTCAGGAAAGAAAGATTTGCTACACGTTGTTAATCAAATAATGAATCCTTTTACGAAGTTAGAAGAACTAACAATTAAAAGTTATAAAACCGGAGAACATGTCAACAGAAAGAAGACTTATCCTCTTTCTCCCTATCGTAGGTAGAATGCTGCTAGTAGAGTTGTATTTCCACCAAACGCCCAGTGGATGAGCAAATAACCATGTAGCCTCGGAACGATGTCAGGAAAGAAAGATTTGCTACACGTTGTCAATCAAATAATGAATCCTTTTACGAAGTTAGAAGAACTAACATTTAAAAGTTATAAAACCGGAGAACATGTCAACAGAAAGAAGACTTATCCTCTTTCTCCCTATCGTAGGTAGAATGCTGCTAGTAGAGTTGTATTTCCACCAAACGCCCAGTGGATGAGCAAATAACCATGTAGCCTCGGAACGATGTCAGGAAAGAAAGATTTGCTACACGTTGTCAATCAAATAATGAATCCTTTTACGAAGTTAGAAGAACTAACATTTAAAAGTTATAAAAGCGGAGAACATGTCAACAGAAAGAAGACTTATCCTCTTTCTCCCTATCGTAGGTAGAATGCTGCTAGTAGAGTTGTATTTCCACCAAACGCCCAGTGGATGAGCAAATAACCATGTAGCCTCGGAACGATGTCAGGAAAGAAAGATTTGCTACACGTTGTCAATCAAATAATGAATCCTTTTACGAAGTTAGAAGAACTAACATTTAAAAGTTATAAAACCGGAGAACATGTCAACAGAAAGAAGACTTATCCTCTTTCTCCCTATCGTAGGTAGAATGCTGCTAGTAGAGTTGTATTTCCACCAAACGCCCAGTGGATGAGCAAATAACCATGTAGCCTCGGAACGATGTCAGGAAAGAAAGATTTGCTACACGTTGTCAATCAAATAATGAATCCTTTTACGAAGTTAGAAGAACTAACATTTAAAAGTTATAAAAGCGGAGAACATGTCAACAGAAAGAAGACTTATCCTCTTTCTCCCTATCGTAGGTAGAATGCTGCTAGTACAGTTGTATTTCCACCAAACGCCCAGTGGATGAGCAAATAACCATGTAGCCTCGGAACGATGTCAGGAAAGAAAGATTTGCTACACGTTGTCAATCAAATAATGAATCCTTTTATGAAGTTAGAAGAACTAACATTTAAAAGTTATAAAACCGGAGAACATGTCAACAGAAAGAAGACTTATCCTCTTTCTCCCTATCGTAGGTAGAATGCTGCTAGTAGAGTTGTATTTCCACCAAACGCCCAGTGGATGAGCAAATAACCATGTAGCCTCGGAACGATGTCAGGAAAGAAAGATTTGCTACACGTTGTCAATCAAATAATGAATCCTTTTACGAAGTTAGAAGAACTAACATTTAAAAGTTATAAAAGCGGAGAACATGTCAACAGAAAGAAGACTTATCCTCTTTCTCCCTATCGTAGGTAGAATGCTGCTAGTAGAGTTGTATTTCCACCAAACGCCCAGTGGATGAGCAAATAACCATGTAGCCTCGGAACGATGTCAGGAAAGAAAGATTTGCTACACGTTGTCAATCAAATAATGAATCCTTTTACGAAGTTAGAATAACTAACATTTAAAAGTTATAAAACCGGAGAACATGTCAACAGAAAGAAGACTTATCCTCTTTCTCCCTATCGTAGGTAGAATGCTGCTAGTAGAGTTGTATTTCCACCAAACGCCCAGTGGATGAGCAAATAACCATGTAGCCTCGGAACGATGTCAGGAAAGAAAGATTTGCTACACGTTGTCAATCAAATAATGAATCCTTTTACGAAGTTAGAAGAACTAACATTTAAAAGTTATAAAAGCGGAGAACATGTCAACAGAAAGAAGACTTATCCTCTTTCTCCCTATCGTAGGTAGAATGCTGCTAGTAGAGTTGTATTTCAACCAAATGCCCAGTGGATGAGCAAATAACCATGTAGCCTCGGAACGATGTCAGGAAAGAAAGATTTGCTACACGTTGTCAATCAAATAATGAATCCTTTTACGAAGTTAGAAGAACTAACATTTAAAAGTTATAAAACCGGAGAACATGTCAACAGAAAGAAGACTTATCCTCTTTCTCCCTATCGTAGGTAGAATGCTGCTAGTAGAGTTGTATTTCCACCAAACGCCCAGTGGATGAGCAAATAACCATGTAGCCTCGGAACGATGTCAGGAAAGAAAGATTTGCTACACGTTGTCAATCAAATAATGAATCATTTTACGAAGTTAGAAGAACTAACATTTAAAAGTTATAAAACCGGAGAACATGTCAACAGAAAGAAGACTTATCCTCTTTCTCCCTATCGTAGGTAGAATGCTGCTAGTACAGTTGTATTTCCACCAAACGCCCAGTGGATGAGCAAATAACCATGTAGCCTCGGAACGATGTCAGGAAAGAAAGATTTGCTACACGTTGTCAATCAAATAATGAATCCTTTTACGAAGTTAGAAGAACTAACATTTAAAAGTTATAAAACCGGAGAACATGTCAACAGAAAGAAGACTTATCCGCTTTCTCCCTATCGTAGGTAGAATGCTGCTAGTAGAGTTGTATTTCCACCAAACGCCCAGTGGATGAGCAAATAACCATGTAGCCTCGGAACGATGTCAGGAAAGAAAGATTTGCTACACGTTGTCAATCAAATAATGAATCCTTTTACGAAGTTAGAAGAACTAACATTTAAAAGTTATAAAACCGGAGAACATGTCAACAGAAAGAAGACTTATCCTCTTTCTCCCTATCGTAGGTAGAATGCTGCTAGTAGAGTTGTATTTCCACCAAACGCCCAGTGGATGAGCAAATAACCATGTAGCCTCGGAACGATGTCAGGAAAGAAAGATTTGCTACACGTTGTCAATCAAATAATGAATCCTTTTACGAAGTTAGAAGAACTAACATTTAAAAGTTATAAAAGCGGAGAACATGTCAACAGAAAGAAGACTTATCCTCTTTCTCCCTATCGTAGGTAGAATGCTGCTAGTAGAGTTGTATTTCCACCAAACGCCCAGTGGATGAGCAAATAACCATGTAGCCTCGGAACGATGTCAGGAAAGAAAGATTTGCTACACGTTGTTAATCAAATAATGAATCCTTTTACGAAGTTAGAAGAACTAACATTTAAAAGTTATAAAACCGGAGAACATGTCAACAGAAAGAAGACTTATCCTCTTTCTCCCTATCGTAGGTAGAATGCTGCGAGTAGAGTTGTATTTCCACCAAACGCCCAGTGGATGAGCAAATAACCATGTAGCCTCGGAACGATGTCAGGAAAGAAAGATTTGCTACACGTTGTCAATCAAATAATGAATCCTTTTACGAAGTTAGAAGAACTAACATTTAAAAGTTATAAAAGCGGAGAACATGTCAACAGAAAGAAGACTTATCCTCTTTCTCCCTATCGTAGGTAGAATGCTGCTAGTAGAGTTGTATTTCCACCAAACGCCCAGTGGATGAGCAAATAACCATGTAGCCTCAGAACGATGTCAGGAAAGAAAGATTTGCTACACGTTGTCAATCAAATAATGAATCCTTTTACGAAGTTAGAAGAACTAACATTTAAAAGTTATAAAAGCGGAGAACATGTCAACAGAAAGAAGACTTATCCTCTTTCTCCCTATCGTAGGTAGAATGCTGCTAGTAGAGTTGTATTTCCACCAAACGCCCAGTGGATGAGCAAATAACCATGTAGCCTCGGAACGATGTCAGGAAAGAAAGATTTGCTACACGTTGTCAATCAAATAATGAATCCTTTTACGAAGTTAGAAGAACTAACATTTAAAAGTTATAAAACCGGAGAACATGTCAACAGAAAGAAGACTTATCCTCTTTCTCCCTATCGTAGGTAGAATGCTGCTAGTAGAGTTGTATTTCCACCAAACGCCCAGTGGATGAGCAAATAACCATGTAGCCTCGGAACGATGTCAGGAAAGAAAGATTTGCTACACGTTGTCAATCAAATAATGAATCCTTTTACGAAGTTAGAAGAACTAACATTTAAAAGTTATAAAAGCGGAGAACATGTCAACAGAAAGAAGACTTATCCTCTTTCTCCCTATCGTAGGTAGAATGCTGCTAGTAGAGTTGTATTTCCACCAAACGCCCAGTGGATGAGCAAATAACCATGTAGCCTCGGAACGATGTCAGGAAAGAAAGATTTGCTACACGTTGTCAATCAAATAATGAATCCTTTTATGAAGTTAGAAGAACTAACATTTAAAAGTTATAAAACCGGAGAACATGTCAACAGAAAGAAGACTTATCCTCTTTCTCCCTATCGTAGGTAGAATGCTGCTAGTAGAGTTGTATTTCCACCAAACGCCCAGTGGATGAGCAAATAACCATGTAGCCTCGGAACGATGTCAGGAAAGAAAGATTTGCTACACGTTGTCAATCAAATAATGAATCCTTTTACGAAGTTAGAAGAACTAACATTTAAAAGTTATAAAAGCGGAGAACATGTCAACAGAAAGAAGACTTATCCTCTTTCTCCCTATCGTAGGTAGAATGCTGCTAGTAGAGTTGTATTTCCACCAAACGCCCAGTGGATGAGCAAATAACCATGTAGCCTCGGAACGATGTCAGGAAAGAAAGATTTGTTACACGTTGTCAATCAAATAATGAATCCTTTTACGAAGTTAGAATAACTAACATTTAAAAGTTATAAAACCGGAGAACATGTCAACAGAAAGAAGACTTATCCTCTTTCTCCCTATCGTAGGTAGAATGCTGCTAGTAGAGTTGTATTTCCACCAAACGCCCAGTGGATGAGCAAATAACCATGTAGCCTCGGAACGATGTCAGGAAAGAAAGATTTGCTACACGTTGTAAATCAAATAATGAATCCTTTTACGAAGTTAGAAGAACTAACATTTAAAAGTTATAAAACCGGAAAACATGTCAACAGAAGGAAGACTTATCCTCTTTCTCCCTATCGTAGGTAGAATGCTGCTAGTAGAGTTGTATTTCCACCAAACGCCCAGTGGATGAGCAAATAACCATGTAGCCTCGGAACGATGTCAGGAAAGAAAGATTTGCTACACGTTGTCAATCAAATAATGAATCCTTTTACAAAGTTAGAAGAACTAACATTTAAAAGTTATAAAACCGGAGAACATGTCAACAGAAAGAAGACTTATCCTCTTTCTCCCTATCGTAGGTAGAATGCTGCTAGTAGAGTTGTATTTCCACCAAACGCCCAGTGGATGAGCAAATAACCATGTAGCCTCGGAACGATGTCAGGAAAGAAAGATTTGCTACACGTTGTCAATCAAATAATGAATCCTTTTACGAAGTTAGAAGAACTAACATTTAAAAGTTATAAAAGCGGAGAACATGTCAACAGAAAGAAGACTTATCCTCTTTCTCCCTATCGTAGGTAGAATGCTGCTAGTAGAGTTGTATTTCAACCAAACGCCCAATGGATGAGCAAATAACCATGTAGCCTCGGAACGATGTCAGGAAAGAAAGATTTGCTACACGTTGTCAATCAAATAATGAATCCTTTTACGAAGTTAGAAGAACTAACATTTAAAAGTTATAAAACCGGAGAACATGTCAACAGAAAGAAGACTTATCCTCTTTCTCCCTATCGTAGGTAGAATGCTGCTAGTAGAGTTGTATTTCCACCAAACGCCCAGTGGATGAGCAAATAACCATGTAGCCTCGGAACGATGTCAGGAAAGAAAGATTTGCTACACGTTGTCAATCAAATAATGAATCATTTTACGAAGTTAGAAGAACTAACATTTAAAAGTTATAAAACCGGAGAACATGTCAACAGAAAGAAGACTTATCCTCTTTCTCCCTATCGTAGGTAGAATGCTGCTAGTAGAGTTGTATTTCCACCAAACGCCCAGTGGATGAGCAAATAACCATGTAGCCTCGGAACGATGTCAGGAAAGAAAGATTTGCTACACGTTGTCAATCAAATAATGAATCCTTTTACGAAGTTAGAAGAACTAACATTTAAAAGTTATAAAACCGGAGAACATGTCAACAGAAAGAAGACTTATCCGCTTTCTCCCTATCGTAGGTAGAATGCTGCTAGTAGAGTTGTATTTCCACCAAACGCCCAGTGGATGAGCAAATAACCATGTAGCCTCGGAACGATGTCAGGAAAGAAAGATTTGCTACACGTTGTCAATCAAATAATGAATCCTTTTACGAAGTTAGAAGAACTAACATTTAAAAGTTATAAAACCGGAGAACATGTCAACAGAAAGAAGACTTATCCTCTTTCTCCCTATCGTAGGTAGAATGCTGCTAGTAGAGTTGTATTTCCACCAAACGCCCAGTGGATGAGCAAATAACCATGTAGCCTCGGAACGATGTCAGGAAAGAAAGATTTGCTACACGTTGTCAATCAAATAATGAATCCTTTTCGAAGATAGAAGAACGAACATATAAAAATTATATAAGCGGAGAACATGTCAACAGAAAGAAGACTTATCCTCTTTCTCCCTATCGTAGGTAGAATGCTGCTAGTAGAGTTGTATTTCCACCAAACGCCCAGTGGATGAGCAAATAACCATGTAGCCTCGGAACGATGTCAGGAAAGAAAGATTTGCTACACGTTGTCAATCAAATAATGAATCCTTTTACGAAATTAGAAGAACTAACATTTAAAAGTTATAAAACCGGAGAACATGTCAACAGAAAGAAGACTTATCCGCTTTCTCCCTATCGTAGGTAGAATGCTGCTAGTAGAGTTGTATTTCCACCAAACGCCCAGTGGATGAGCAAATAACCATGTAGCCTCGGAACGATGTCAGGAAAGAAAGATTTGCTACACGTTGTCAATCAAATAATGAATCCTTTTACGAAGATAGAAGAACGAACATATAAAAATTATAAAAGCGGAGAACATGTCAACAGAAAGAAGACTTATCCTCTTTCTCCCTATCGTAGGTAGAATGCTGCTAGTAGAGTTGTATTTCCACCAAACGCCCAGTGGATGAGCAAATAACCATGTAGCCTCGGAACGATGTCCGGAAAGAAAGATTTGCAACACGTTGTCAATCAAATAATGAATCCTTTTACGAAGTTAGAAGAACTAACATTTAAAAGTTATAAAACCGGAAAACATGTCAACAGAATGAAGACTTATCCTCTTTCTCCCTATCATAGGTAGAATGCTGCTAGTAGAGTTGTATTTCCAGCAAACGCCCAGTGGATGAGCAAATAACCATGTAGCCTCGGAACGATGTCAGGAAAGAAAGATTTGCTACACGTTGTCAATCAAATAATGAATCCTTTTACGAAGTTAGAAGAACTAACATTTAAAAGTTATAAAAGCAGAGAACATGTCAACAGAAAGAAGACTTATCCTCTTTCTCCCTATCGTAGGTAGAATGCTGCTAGTAGAGTTGTATTTCCATCAAACGCCCAGTGGATGAGCAAATAACCATGTAGCCTCGGAACGATGTCAGGAAAGAAAGATTTGCTACACGTTGTCAATCAAATAATGAATCCTTTTACGAAGATAGAAGAACTAACATTTAAAAGTTATAAAACCGGAGAACATGTCAACAGAAAGAAGACTTATCCTCTTTCTCCGTATCGTAGGTAGAATGCTGCTAGTAGAGTTGTATTTCCACCAAACGCCCAGTGGATGAGCAAATAACCATGTAGCCTCGGAACGATGTCAGGAAAGAAAGATTTGCTACACGTTGTCAATCAAATAATGAATCCTTTTACGAAGTTAGAAGAACTAACATTTAAAAGTTATAAAACCGGAAAACATGTCAACAGAAAGAAGACTTATCCTCTTTCTCCCTATCATAGTTAGAATGCTGCTAGTAGAGTTGTATTTCCACCAAACGCCCAGTGGATGAGCAAATAACCATGTAGCCTCGGAACGATGTCAGGAAAGAAAGATTTGCTACACGTTGTCAATCAAATAATGAATCCTTTTACGAAGATAGAAGAACTAACATTTAAAAGTTATAAAACCGGAGAACATGTCAACAGAAAGAAGACTTATCCTCTTTCTCCCTATCGTAGGTAGAATGCTGCTAGTAGAGTTGTATTTCCACCAAACGCCCAGTGGATGAGCAAATAACCATGTAGCCTCGGAACGATGTCAGGAAAGAAAGATTTGCTACACGTTGTCAATCAAATAATGAATCCTTTTCGAAGATAGAAGAACGAACATATAAAAATTATAAAAGCGGACAACATGTGAACAGAAAGAAGACTAATCCTCTTTCTCCCTATCGTAGGTAGAATGCTGCTAGTAGAGTTGTATTTCCACCAAACGCCCAGTGGATGAGCAAATAACCATGTAGCCTCGGAACGATGTCAGGAAAGAAAGATTTGCTACACGTTGTCAATCAAATAATGAATCCTTTTACGAAGTTAGAAGAACTAACATTTAAAAGTTATAAAACCGGAGAACATGTCAACAGAAAGAAGACTTATCCTCTTTCTCCCTATCGTAGGTAGAATGCTGCTAGTAGAGTTGTATTTCAACCAAACGCCCAGTGGATGAGCAAATAACCATGTAGCCTCGGAACGATGTCAGGAAAGAAAGATTAGCTACACGTTGTCAATCAAATAATGAATCCTTTTACGAAGTTAGAAGAACTAACATTTAAAAGTTATAAAACCGGAAAATGTCAACAGAAAGAAGACTTATCCTCTTTCTCCCTATCGTAGGTAGAATGCTGCTAGTAGAGTTGTATTTCCACCAAACGCCCAGTGGATGAGCAAATAACCATGTAGCCTCGGAACGATGTCAGGAAAGAAAGATTTGCTACACGTTGTCAATCAAATAATGAATCATTTTACGAAGTTAGAAGAACTAACATTTAAAAGTTATAAAACCGGAGAACATGTCAACAGAAAGAAGACTTATCCTCTTTCTCCCTATCGTAGGTAGAATGCTGCTAGTAGAGTTGTATTTCCACCAAACGCCCAGTGGATGAGCAAATAACCATGTAGCCTCGGAACGATGTCAGGAAAGAAAGATTTGCTACACGTTGTCAATCAAATAATGAATCCTTTTACGAAGTTAGAAGAACTAACATTTAAAAGTTATAAAACCGGAGAACATGTCAACAGAAAGAAGACTTATCCGCTTTCTCCCTATCGTAGGTAGAATGCTGCTAGTAGAGTTGTATTTCCACCAAACGCCCAGTGGATGAGCAAATAACCATGTAGCCTCGGAACGATGTCAGGAAAGAAAGATTTGCTACACGTTGTCAATCAAATAATGAATCCTTTTACGAAGTTAGAAGAACTAACATTTAAAAGTTATAAAACCGGAGAACATGTCAACAGAAAGAAGACTTATCCTCTTTCTCCCTATCGTAGGTAGAATGCTGCTAGTAGAGTTGTATTTCCACCAAACGCCCAGTGGATGAGCAAATAACCATGTAGCCTCGGAACGATGTCAGGAAAGAAAGATTTGCTACACGTTGTCAATCAAATAATGAATCCTTTTCGAAGATAGAAGAACGAACATATAAAAATTATATAAGCGGAGAACATGTCAACAGAAAGAAGACTTATCCTCTTTCTCCCTATCGTAGGTAGAATGCTGCTAGTAGAGTTGTATTTCCACCAAACGCCCAGTGGATGAGCAAATAACCATGTAGCCTCGGAACGATGTCAGGAAAGAAAGATTTGCTACACGTTGTCAATCAAATAATGAATCCTTTTACGAAGTTAGAAGAACTAACATTTAAAAGTTATAAAACCGGAGAACATGTCAACAGAAAGAAGACTTATCCGCTTTCTCCCTATCGTAGGTAGAATGCTGCTAGTAGAGTTGTATTTCCACCAAACGCCCAGTGGATGAGCAAATAACCATGTAGCCTCGGAACGATGTCAGGAAAGAAAGATTTGCTACACGTCAATCAAATAATGAATCCTTTTACGAAGATAGAAGAACGAACATATAAAAATTATAAAAGCGGAGAACATGTCAACAGAAAGAAGACTTATCCTCTTTCTCCCTATCGTAGGTAGAATGCTGCTAGTAGAGTTGTATTTCCACCAAACGCCCAGTGGATGAGCAAATAACCATGTAGCCTCGGAACGATGTCAGGAAAGAAAGATTTGCTACACGTTGTCAATCAAATAATGAATCCTTTTACGAAGATAGAAGAACTAACATTTAAAAGTTATAAAACCGGAGAAAATGTCAACAGAAAGAAGACTTATCCTCTTTCTCCCTATCGTAGGTAGAATGCTGCTAGTAGAGTTGTATTTCCACCAAACGCCCAGTGGATGAGCAAATAACCATGTAGCCTCGGAACGATGTCAGGAAAGAAAGATTTGCTACACGTTGTCAATCAAATAATGAATCCTTTTACGAAGTTAGAAGAACTAACATTTAAAAGTTATAAAACCGGAAAACATGTCAACAGAAAGAAGACTTATCCTCTTTCTCCCTATCATAGTTAGAATGCTGCTAGTAGAGTTGTATTTCCACCAAACGCCCAGTGGATGAGCAAATAACCATGTAGCCTCGGAACGATGTCAGGAAAGAAAGATTTGCTACACGTTGTCAATCAAATAATGAATCCTTTTACGAAGATAGAAGAACTAACATTTAAAAGTTATAAAACCGGAGAACATGTCAACAGAAAGAAGACTTATCCTCTTTCTCCCTATCGTAGGTAGAATGCTGCTAGTAGAGTTGTATTTCCACCAAACGCCCAGTGGATGAGCAAATAACCATGTAGCCTCGGAACGATGTCAGGAAAGAAAGATTTGCTACACGTTGTCAATCAAATAATGAATCCTTTTCGAAGATAGAAGAACGAACATATAAAAATTATAAAAGCGGACAACATGTGAACAGAAAGAAGACTTATCCTCTTTCTCCCTATCGTAGGTAGAATGCTGCTAGTAGAGTTGTATTTCCACCAAACGCCCAGTGGATGAGCAAATAACCATGTAGCCTCGGAACGATGTCAGGAAAGAAAGATTTGCTACACGTTGTCAATCAAATAATGAATCCTTTTACGAAGTTCGAAGAACTAACATTTAAAAGTTATAAAAGCAGAGAACATGTCAACAGAAAGAAGACTTATCCTCTTTCTCCCGATCGTAGGTAGAATGCTGCTAGTAGAGTTGTATTTCCACCAAACGCCCAGTGGATGAGCAAATAACCATGTAGCCTCGGAACGATGTCAGGAAAGAAAGATTTGCTACACGTTGTCAATCAAATAATGAATCCTTTTACGAAGTTAGAAGAACTAACATTTAAAAGTTATAAAACCGGAGAACATGTCAACAGAAAGAAGACTTATCCTCTTTCTCCCTATCGTAGGTAGAATGCTGCTAGTAGAGTTGTATTTCCACCAAACGCCCAGTGGATGAGCAAATAACCATGTAGCCTCGGAACGATGTCAGGAAAGAAAGATTTGCTACACGTTGTCAATCAAACAATGAATCCTTTTACGAAGTTAGAAGAACTAACATTTAAAAGTTATAAAACCGGAGAACATGTCAACAGAAAGAAGACTTATCCTCTTTCTCCCTATCGTAGGTAGAATGCTGCTAGTAGAGTTGTATTTCCACCAAACGCCCAGTGGATGAGCAAATAACCATGTAGCCTCGGAACGATGTCAGGAAAGAAAGATTTGCTACACGTTGTCAATCAAATAATGAATCCTTTTACGAAGTTAGAAGAACTAACATTTAAAAGTTATAAAACCGGAGAACATGTCAACAGAAAGAAGACTTATCCTCTTTCTCCCTATCGTAGGTAGAATGTTGCTAGTAGAGTTGTATTTCCACCAAACGCCCAGTGGATGAGCAAATAACCATGTAGCCTCGGAACGATGTCAGGAAAGAAAGATTTGCTACACGTTGTTAATCAAATAATGAATCCTTTTACGAAGTTAGAAGAACTAACATTTAAAAGTTATAAAACCGGAGAACATGGCAACAGAAAGAAGACTTATCCTCTTTCTCCCTATCGTAGGTAGAATGCTGCTAGTAGAGTTGTATTTCCACCAAACGCCCAGTGGATGAGCAAATAACCATGTAGCCTCGGAACGATGTCAGGAAAGAAAGATTTGCTACACGTTGTCAATCAAATAATGAATCCTTTTACGAAGTTAGAAGAACTAACATTTAAAAGTTATAAAACCGGAGAACATGTCAACAGAAAGAAGACTTATCCTCTTTCTCCCTATCGTAGGTAGAATGCTGCTAGTAGAATTGTATTTCCACCAAACGCCCAGTGGATGAGCAAATAACCATGTAGCCTCGGAACGATGTCAGGAAAGAAAGATTTGCTACACGTTGTCAATCAAATAATGAATCCTTTTACGAAGATAGAAGAACTAACATTTAAAAGTTATAAAACCGGAGAACATGTCAACAGAAAGAAGACTTATCCTCTTTCTCCCTATCGTAGGTAGAATGCTGCTAGTAGAGTTGTATTTCCACCAAACGCCCAGTGGATGAGCAAATAACCATGTAGCCTCGGAACGATGTCAGGAAAGAAAGATTTGCTACACGTTGTCAATCAAATAATGAATCCTTTTACGAAGTTAGAAGAACTAACATTTAAAAGTTACAAAACCGGAAAACATGTCAACAGAAAGAAGACTTATCCTCTTTCTCCCTATCATAGTTAGAATGCTGCTAGTAGAGTTGTATTTCCACCAAACGCCCAGTGGATGAGCAAATAACCATGTAGCCTCGGAACGATGTCAGGAACGAAAGATTTGCTACACGTTGTCAATCAAATAATGAATCCTTTTACGAAGATAGAAGAACTAACATTTAAAAGTTATAAAACCGGAGAACATGTCAACAGAAAGAAGACTTATCCTCTTTCTCCCTATCGTAGGTAGAATGCTGCTAGTAGAGTTGTATTTCCACCAAACGCCCAGTGGATGAGCAAATAACCATGTAGCCTCGGAACGATGTCAGGAAAGAAAGATTTGCTACACGTTGTCAATCAAATAATGAATCCTTTTCGAAGATAGAAGAACGAACATATAAAAATTATAAAATCGGACAACATGTGAACAGAAAGAAGACTTATCCTCTTTCTCCCTATCGTAGGTAGAATGCTGCTAGTAGAGTTGTATTTCCACCAAACGCCCAGTGGATGAGCAAATAACCATGTAGCCTCGGAACGATGTCAGGAAAGAAAGATTTGCTACACGTTGTCAATCAAATAATGAATCCTTTTACGAAGTTAGAAGAACTAACATTTAAAAGTTATAAAACCGGAGAACATGTCAACAGAAAGAAGAGTTATCCTCTTTCTCCCTATCGTAGGTAGAATGCTGCTAGTAGAGTTGTATTTCCACCAAACGCCCAGTGGATGAGCAAATAACCATGTAGCCTCGGAACGATGTCAGGAAAGAAAGATTTGCTACACGTTGTCAATCAAATAATGAATCCTTTTACGAAGTTAGAAGAACTAACATTTAAAAGTTATAAAACCGGAGAACATGTCAACAGAAAGAAGACTTATCCTCTTTCTCCCTATCGTAGGTAGAATGCTGCTAGTAGAGTTGTATTTCCACCAAACGCCCAGTGGATGAGCAAATAACCATGTAGCCTCGGAACGATGTCAGGAAAGAAAGATTTGCTACACGTTGTCAATCAAATAATGAATCCTTTTATGAAGTTAGAAGAACTAACATTTAAAAGTTATAAAACCGGAGAACATGTCAACAGAAAGAAGACTTATCCTCTTTCTCCCTATCGTAGGTAGAATGCTGCTAGTAGAGTTGTATTTCCACCAAACGCCCAGTGGATGAGCAAATAACCATGTAGCCTCGGAACGATGTCAGGAAAGAAAGATTTGCTACACGTTGTCAATCAAATAATGAATCCTTTTACGAAGTTAGAAGAACTAACATTTAAAAGTTATAAAACCGGAGAACATGTCAACAGAAAGAAGACTTATCCGCTTTCTCCCTATCGTAGGTAGAATGCTGCTAGTAGAGTTGTATTTCCACCAAACGCCCAGTGGATGAGCAAATAACCATGTAGCCTCGGAACGATGTCAGGAAAGAAAGATTTGCTACACGTTGTCAATCAAATAATGAATCCTTTTACGAAGTTAGAAGAACTAACATTTAAAAGTTATAAAACCGGAGAACATGTCAACAGAAAGAAGACTTATCCTCTTTCTCCCTATCGTAGGTAGAATGCTGCTAGTAGAGTTGTATTTCCACCAAACGCCCAGTGGATGAGCGAATAACCATGTAGCCTCGGAACGATGTCAGGAAAGAAAGATTTGCTACACGTTGTCAATCAAATAATGAATCCTTTTACGAAGTTAGAAGAACTAACATTTAAAAGTTATAAAACCGGAGAAAATGTCAACAGAAAGAAGACTTATCCTCTTTCTCCCTATCGTAGGTAGAATGCTGCTAGTAGAGTTGTATTTCCACCAAACGCCCAGTGGATGAGCAAATAACCATGTAGCCTCGGAACGATGTCAGGAAAGAAAGATTTGCTACACGTTGTCAATCAAATAATGAATCCTTTTACGAAGTTAGAAGAACTAACATTTAAAAGTTATAAAAGCGGAGAACATGTCAACAGAAAGAAGACTTATCCTCTTTCTCCCTATCGTAGGTAGAATGCTGCTAGTAGAGTTGTATTTCCACCAAACGCCCAGTGGATGAGCAAATAACCATGTAGCCTCGGAACGATGTCAGGAAAGAAAGATTTGCTACACGTTGTTAATCAAATAATGAATCCTTTTACGAAGTTAGAAGAACTAACATTTAAAAGTTATAAAACCGGAGAACATGTCAACAGAAAGAAGACTTATCCTCTTTCTCCCTATCGTAGGTAGAATGCTGCTAGTAGAGTTGTATTTCCACCAAACGCCCAGTGGATGAGCAAATAACCATGTAGCCTCGGAACGATGTCAGGAAAGAAAGATTTGCTACACGTTGTCAATCAAATAATGAATCCTTTTACGAAGTTAGAAGAACTAACATTTAAAAGTTATAAAACCGGAGAACATGTCAACAGAAAGAAGACTTATCCTCTTTCTCCCTATCGTAGGCAGAATGCTGCTAGTAGAGTTGTATTTCCACCAAACGCCCAGTGGATGAGCAAATAACCATGTAGCCTCGGAACGATGTCAGGAAAGAAAGATTTGCTACACGTTGTCAATCAAATAATGAATCCTTTTACGAAGTTAGAAGAACTAACATTTAAAAGTTATAAAACCGGAGAACATGTCAACAGAAAGAAGACTTATCCTCTTTCTCCCTATCGTAGGTAGAATGCTGCTAGTAGAGTTGTATTTCCACCAAACGCCCAGTGGATGAGCAAATAACCATGTAGCCTCGGAACGATGTCAGGAAAGAAAGATTTGCTACACGTTGTCAATCAAATAATGAATCCTTTTACGAAGTTAGAAGAACTAACATTTAAAAGTTATAAAACCGGAGAACATGTCAACAGAAAGAAGACTTATCCTCTTTCTCCCTATCGTAGGTAGAATGCTGCTAGTAGAATTGTATTTCCACCAAACGCCCAGTGGATGAGCAAATAACCATGTAGTCTCGGAACGATGTCAGGAAAGAAAGATTTGCTACATGTTGTCAATCAAATAATGAATCCTTTTACGAAGTTAGAAGAACTAACATATAAAAGTTATAAAACCGGAGAACATGTCAACAGAAAGAAGACTTATCCTCTTTCTCCCTATCGTAGGTAGAATGCTGCTAGTAGAGTTGTATTTCCACCAAACGCCCAGTGGATGAGCAAATAACCATGTAGCCTCGGAACGATGTCAGGAAAGAAAGATTTGCTACACGTTGTCAATCAAATAATGAATCCTTTTACGAAGATAGAAGAACTAACATTTAAAAGTTATAAAACCGGAGAACATGTCAACAGAAAGAAAACTTATCCTCTTTCTCCCTATCGTAGGTAGAATGCTGCTAGTAGAGTTGTATTTCCACCAAACGCCCAGTGGATGAGAAATAACCATGTAGCCTCGGAACGATGTCAGGAAAGAAAGATTTGCTACACGTTGTCAATCAAATAATGAATCCTTTTACGAAGTTAGAAGAACTAACATTTAAAAGTTACAAAACCGGAAAACATGTCAACAGAAAGAAGACTTATCCTCTTTCTCCCTATCATAGTTAGAATGCTGCTAGTAGAGTTGTATTTCCACCAAACGCCCAGTGGATGAGCAAATAACCATGTAGCCTCGGAACGATGTCAGGAAAGAAAGATTTGCTACACGTTGTCAATCAAATAATGAATCCTTTTACGAAGTTAGAAGAACTAACATTTAAAAGTTATAAAACCGGAGAACATGTCAACAGAAAGAAGACTTATCCTCTTTCTCCCTATCGTAGGTAGAATGCTGCTAGTAGAGTTGTATTTCCACCAAACGCCCAGTGGATGAGCAAATAACCATGTAGCCTCGGAACGATGTCAGGAAAGAAAGATTTGCTACACGTTGTCAATCAAATAATGAATCCTTTTATGAAGTTAGAAGAACTAACATTTAAAAGTTATAAAACCGGAGAACATGTCAACAGAAAGAAGACTTATCCTCTTTCTCCCTATCGTAGGTAGAATGCTGCTAGTAGAGTTGTATTTCCACCAAACGCCCAGTGGATGAGCAAATAACCATGTAGCCTCGGAACGATGTCAGGAAAGAAAGATTTGCTACACGTTGTCAATCAAATAATGAATCCTTTTACGAAGTTAGAAGAACTAACATTTAAAAGTTATAAAAGCGGAGAACATGTCAACAGAAAGAAGACTTATCCTCTTTCTCCCTATCGTAGGTAGAATGCTGCTAGTAGAGTTGTATTTCCACCAAACGCCCAGTGGATGAGCAAATAACCATGTAGCCTCGGAACGATGTCAGGAAAGAAAGATTTGCTACACGTTGTCAATCAAATAATGAATCCTTTTACGAAGTTAGAATAACTAACATTTAAAAGTTATAAAACCGGAGAACATGTCAACAGAAAGAAGACTTATCCTCTTTCTCCCTATCGTAGGTAGAATGCTGCTAGTAGAGTTGTATTTCCACCAAACGCCCAGTGGATGAGCAAATAACCATGTAGCCTCGGAACGATGTCAGGAAAGAAAGATTTGCTACACGTTGTCAATCAAATAATGAATCCTTTTACGAAGTTAGAAGAACTAACATTTAAAAGTTATAAAACCGGAAAACATGTCAACAGAAGGAAGACTTATCCTCTTTCTCCCTATCGTAGGTAGAATGCTGCTAGTAGAGTTGTATTTCCACCAAACGCCCAGTGGATGAGCAAATAACCATGTAGCCTCGGAACGATGTCAGGAAAGAAAGATTTGCTACACGTTGTCAATCAAATAATGAATCCTTTTACAAAGTTAGAAGAACTAACATTTAAAAGTTATAAAACCGGAGAACATGTCAACAGAAAGAAGACTTATCCTCTTTATCCCTATCGTAGGTAGAATGCTGCTAGTAGAGTTGTATTTCCACCAAACGCCCAGTGGATGAGCAAATAACCATGTAGCCTCGGAACGATGTCAGGAAAGAAAGATTTGCTACACGTTGTCAATCAAATAATGAATCCTTTTACGAAGTTAGAAGAACTAACATTTAAAAGTTATAAAAGCGGAGAACATGTCAACAGAAAGAAGACTTATCCTCTTTCTCCCTATCGTAGGTAGAATGCTGCTAGTAGAGTTGTATTTCAACCAAACGCCCAGTGGATGAGCAAATAACCATGTAGCCTCAGAACGATGTCAGGAAAGAAAGATTTGCTACACGTTGTCAATCAAATAATGAATCCTTTTACGAAGTTAGAAGAACTAACATTTAAAAGTTATAAAACCGGAGAACATGTCAACAGAAAGAAGACTTATCCTCTTTCTCCCTATCGTAGGTAGAATGCTGCTAGTAGAGTTGTATTTCCACCAAACGCCCAGTGGATGAGCAAATAACCATGTAGCCTCGGAACGATGTCAGGAAAGAAAGATTTGCTACACGTTGTCAATCAAATAATGAATCATTTTACGAAGTTAGAAGAACTAACATTTAAAAGTTATAAAACCGGAGAACATGTCAACAGAAAGAAGACTTATCCTCTTTCTCCCTATCGTAGGTAGAATGCTGCTAGTAGAGTTGTATTTCCACCAAACGCCCAGTGGATGAGCAAATAACCATGTAGCCTCGGAACGATGTCAGGAAAGAAAGATTTGCTACACGTTGTCAATCAAATAATGAATCCTTTTCGAAGATAGAAGAACGAACATATAAAAATTATAAAAGCGGACAACATGTGAACAGAAAGAAGACTTATCCTCTTTCTCCCTATCGTAGGTAGAATGCTGCTAGTAGAGTTGTATTTCCACCAAACGCCCAGTGGATGAGCAAATAACCATGTAGCCTCGGAACGATGTCAGGAAAGAAAGATTTGCTACACGTTGTCAATCAAATAATGAATCCTTTTACGAAGTTCGAAGAACTAACATTTAAAAGTTATAAAAGCGGAGAACATGTCAACAGAAAGAAGACTTATCCTCTTTCTCCCGATCGTAGGTAGAATGCTGCTAGTAGAGTTGTATTTCCACCAAACGCCCAGTGGATGAGCAAATAACCATGTAGCCTCGGAACGATGTCAGGAAAGAAAGATTTGCTACACGTTGTCAATCAAATAATGAATCCTTTTACGAAGATAGAAGAACTAACATTTAAAAGTTATAAAAGCGGAGAACATGTCAACAGAAAGAAGACTTATCCTCTTTCTCCCTATCGTAGGTAGAATGCTGCTAGTAGAGTTGTATTTCCACCAAACGCCCAGTGGATGAGCAAATAACCATGTAGCCTCGGAACGATGTCAGGAAAGAAAGATTTGCTACACGTTGTCAATCAAATAATGAATCCTTTTACGAAGTTAGAAGAACTAACATTTAAAAGTTATAAAACCGGAGAACATGTCAACAGAAAGAAGACTTATCCGCTTTCTCCCTATCGTAGGTAGAATGCTGCTAGTAGAGTTGTATTTCCACCAAACGCCCAGTGGATGAGCAAATAACCATGTAGCCTCGGAACGATGTCAGGAAAGAAAGATTTGCTACACGTTGTCAATCAAATAATGAATCCTTTTACGAAGTTAGAAGAACTAACATTTAAAAGTTATAAAACCGGAGAACATGTCAACAGAAAGAAGAGTTATCCTCTTTCTCCCTATCGTAGGTAGAATGCTGCTAGTAGAGTTGTATTTCCACCAAACGCCCAGTGGATGAGCAAATAACCATGTAGCCTCGGAACGATGTCAGGAAAGAAAGATTTGCAACACGTTGTCAATCAAATAATGAATCCTTTTACGAAGTTAGAAGAACTAACATTTAAAAGTTATAAAACCGGAGAACATGTCAACAGAAAGAAGACTTATCCTCTTTCTCCCTATCGTAGGTAGAATGCTGCTAGTAGAGTTGTATTTCCACCAAACGCCCAGTGGATGAGCAAATAACCATGTAGCCTCGGAACGATGTCAGGAAAGAAAGATTTGCTACACGTTGTCAATCAAATAATGAATCCTTTTATGAAGTTAGAAGAACTAACATTTAAAAGTTATAAAACCGGAGAACATGTCAACAGAAAGAAGACTTATCCTCTTTCTCCCTATCGTAGGTAGAATGCTGCTAGTAGAGTTGTATTTCCACCAAACGCCCAGTGGATGAGCAAATAACCATGTAGCCTCGGAACGATGTCAGGAAAGAAAGATTTGCTACACGTTGTCAATCAAATAATGAATCCTTTTACGAAGTTAGAAGAACTAACATTTAAAAGTTATAAAAGCGGAGAACATGTCAACAGAAAGAAGACTTATCCTCTTTCTCCCTATCGTAGGTAGAATGCTGCTAGTAGAGTTGTATTTCCACCAAACGCCCAGTGGATGAGCAAATAACCATGTAGCCTCGGAACGATGTCAGGAAAGAAAGATTTGCTACACGTTGTCAATCAAATAATGAATCCTTTTACGAAGTTAGAATAACTAACATTTAAAAGTTATAAAACCGGAGAACATGTCAACAGAAAGAAGACTTATCCTCTTTCTCCCTATCGTAGGTAGAATGCTGCTAGTAGAGTTGTATTTCCACCAAACGCCCAGTGGATGAGCAAATAACCATGTAGCCTCGGAACGATGTCAGGAAAGAAAGATTTGCTACACGTTGTCAATCAAATAATGAATCCTTTTACGAAGTTAGAAGAACTAACATTTAAAAGTTATAAAACCGGAAAACATGTCAACAGAAGGAAGAGTTATCCTCTTTCTCCCTATCGTAGGTAGAATGCTGCTAGTAGAGTTGTATTTCCACCAAACGCCCAGTGGATGAGCAAATAACCATGTAGCCTCGGAACGATGTCAGGAAAGAAAGATTTGCTACACGTTGTCAATCAAATAATGAATCCTTTTACAAAGTTAGAAGAACTAACATTTAAAAGTTATAAAACCGGAGAACATGTCAACAGAAAGAAGACTTATCCTCTTTCTCCCTATCGTAGGTAGAATGCTGCTAGTAGAGTTGTATTTCCACCAAACGCCCAGTGGATGAGCAAATAACCATGTAGCCTCGGAACGATGTCAGGAAAGAAAGATTTGCTACACGTTGTCAATCAAATAATGAATCCTTTTACGAAGTTAGAAGAACTAACATTTAAAAGTTATAAAAGCGGAGAACATGTCAACAGAAAGAAGACTTATCCTCTTTCTCCCTATCGTAGGTAGAATGCTGCTAGTAGAGTTGTATTTCAACCAAACGCCCAGTGGATGAGCAAATAACCATGTAGCCTCAGAACGATGTCAGGAAAGAAAGATTTGCTACACGTTGTCAATCAAATAATGAATCCTTTTACGAAGTTAGAAGAACTAACATTTAAAAGTTATAAAACCGGAGAACATGTCAACAGAAAGAAGACTTATCCTCTTTCTCCCTATCGTAGGTAGAATGCTGCTAGTAGAGTTGTATTTCCACCAAACGCCCAGTGGATGAGCAAATAACCATGTAGCCTCGGAACGATGTCAGGAAAGAAAGATTTGCTACACGTTGTCAATCAAATAATGAATCATTTTACGAAGTTAGAAGAACTAACATTTAAAAGTTATAAAACCGGAGAACATGTCAACAGAAAGAAGACTTATCCTCTTTCTCCCTATCGTAGGTAGAATGCTGCTAGTAGAGTTGTATTTCCACCAAACGCCCAGTGGATGAGCAAATAACCATGTAGCCTCGGAACGATGTCAGGAAAGAAAGATTTGCTACACGTTGTCAATCAAATAATGAATCCTTTTCGAAGATAGAAGAACGAACATATAAAAATTATAAAAGCGGACAACATGTGAACAGAAAGAAGACTTATCCTCTTTCTCCCTATCGTAGGTAGAATGCTGCTAGTAGAGTTGTATTTCCACCAAACGCCCAGTGGATGAGCAAATAACCATGTAGCCTCGGAACGATGTCAGGAAAGAAAGATTTGCTACACGTTGTCAATCAAATAATGAATCCTTTTACGAAGTTCGAAGAACTAACATTTAAAAGTTATAAAAGCGGAGAACATGTCAACAGAAAGAAGACTTATCCTCTTTCTCCCGATCGTAGGTAGAATGCTGCTAGTAGAGTTGTATTTCCACCAAACGCCCAGTGGATGAGCAAATAACCATGTAGCCTCGGAACGATGTCAGGAAAGAAAGATTTGCTACACGTTGTCAATCAAATAATGAATCCTTTTACGAAGATAGAAGAACTAACATTTAAAAGTTATAAAAGCGGAGAACATGTCAACAGAAAGAAGACTTATCCTCTTTCTCCCTATCGTAGGTAGAATGCTGCTAGTAGAGTTGTATTTCCACCAAACGCCCAGTGGATGAGCAAATAACCATGTAGCCTCGGAACGATGTCAGGAAAGAAAGATTTGCTACACGTTGTCAATCAAATAATGAATCCTTTTACGAAGTTAGAAGAACTAACATTTAAAAGTTATAAAACCGGAGAACATGTCAACAGAAAGAAGACTTATCCGCTTTCTCCCTATCGTAGGTAGAATGCTGCTAGTAGAGTTGTATTTCCACCAAACGCCCAGTGGATGAGCAAATAACCATGTAGCCTCGGAACGATGTCAGGAAAGAAAGATTTGCTACACGTTGTCAATCAAATAATGAATCCTTTTACGAAGTTAGAAGAACTAACATTTAAAAGTTATAAAACCGGAGAACATGTCAACAGAAAGAAGACTTATCCTCTTTCTCCCTATCGTAGGTAGAATGCTGCTAGTGGAGTTGTATTTCCACCAAACGCCCAGTGGATGAGCAAATAACCATGTAGCCTCGGAACGATGTCAGGAAAGAAAGATTTGCTACACGTTGTCAATCAAATAATGAATCCTTTTACGAAGTTAGAAGAACTAACATTTAAAAGTTATAAAACCGGAGAACATGTCAACAGAAAGAAGACTTATCCTCTTTCTCCCTATCGTAGGTAGAATGCTGCTAGTAGAGTTGTATTTCCACCAAACGCCCAGTGGATGAGCAAATAACCATGTAGCCTCGGAACGATGTCAGGAAAGAAAGATTTGCTACACGTTGTTAATCAAATAATGAATCCTTTTACGAAGTTAGAAGAACTAACATTTAAAAGTTATAAAACCGGAGAACATGTCAACAGAAAGAAGACTTATCCGCTTTCTCCCTATCGTAGGTAGAATGCTGCTAGTAGAGTTGTATTTCCACCAAACGCCCAGTGGATAAGCAAATAACCATGTAGCCTCGGAACGATGTCAGGAAAGAAAGATTTGCTACACGTTGTCAATCAAATAATGAATCCTTTTACGAAGTTAGAAGAACTAACATTTAAAAGTCATAAAACCGGAGAACATGTCAACAGAAAGAAGACTTATCCTCTTTCTCCCTATCGTAGGTAGAATGCTGCTAGTAGTGTTGTATTTCCACCAAACGCCCAGTGGATGAGCAAATAACCATGTAGCCTCGGAACGATGTCAGGAAAGAAAGATTTGCTACACGTTGTCAATCAAATAATGAATCCTTTTACGAAGTTAGAAGAACTAACATTTAAAAGTTATAAAACCGGAGAACATGTCAACAGAAAGAAGACTTATCCTCTTTCTCCCTATCGTAGGTAGAATGCTGCTAGTAGAGTTGTATTTCCACCAAACGCCCAGTGGATGAGCAAATAACCATGTAGCCTCGGAACGATGTCAGGAAAGAAAGATTTGCTACACGTTGTTAATCAAATAATGAATCCTTTTACGAAGTTAGAAGAACTAACATTTAAAAGTTATAAAACCGGAGAACATGTCAACAGAAAGAAGACTTATCCTCTTTCTCCCTATCGTAGGTAGAATGCTGCTAGTAGAGTTGTATTTCCACCAAACGCCCAGTGGATGAGCAAATAACCATGTAGCCTCGGAACGATGTCAGGAAAGAAAGATTTGCTACACGTTGTCAATCAAATAATGAATCCTTTTACGAAGTTAGAAGAACTAACATTTAAAAGTTATAAAACCGGAGAACATGTCAACAGAAAGAAGACTTATCCTCTTTCTCCCTATCGTAGGTAGAATGCTGCTAGTAGAGTTGTATTTCCACCAAACGCCCAGTGGATGAGCAAATAACCATGTAGCCTCGGAACGATGTCAGGAAAGAAAGATTTGCTACACGTTGTCAATCAAATAATGAATCCTTTTACGAAGTTAGAAGAACTAACATTTAAAAGTTATAAAACCGGAGAACATGTCAACAGAAAGAAGACTTATCCTCTTTCTCCCGATCGTAGGTAGAATGCTGCTAGTAGAGTTGTATTTCCACCAAACGCCCAGTGGATGAGCAAATAACCATGTAGCCTCGGAACGATGTCAGGAAAGAAAGATTTGCTACACGTTGTCAATCAAATAATGAATCCTTTTACGAAGATAGAAGAACGAACATTTAAAAGTTATAAAAGCGGAGAACATGTCAACAGAAAGAAGACTTATCGTCTTTCTCCCTATCGTAGGTAGAATGCTGCTAGTAGAGTTGTATTTCCACCAAACGCCCAGTGGATGAGCAAATAACCATGTAGCCTCGGAACGATGTCAGGAAAGAAAGATTTGCTACACGTTGTCAATCAAATAATGAATCCTTTTACGAAGTTAGAAGAACTAACATTTAAAAGTTATAAAACCGGAGAACATGTCAACAGAAAGAAGACTTATCCGCTTTCTCCCTATCGTAGGTAGAATGCTGCTAGTAGAGTTGTATTTCCACCAAACGCCCAGTGGATGAGCAAATAACCATGTAGCCTCGGAACGATGTCAGGAAAGAAAGATTTGCTAAACGTTGTCAATCAAATAATGAATCCTTTTACGAAGTTAGAAGAACTAACATTTAAAAGTTATAAAACCGGAGAACATGTCAACAGAAAGAAGACTTATCCTCTTTCTCCCTATCGTAGGTAGAATGCTGCTAGTAGAGTTGTATTTCCACCAAACGCCCAGTGGATGAGCAAATAACCATGTAGCCTCGGAACGATGTCAGGAAAGAAAGATTTGCTACACGTTGTCAATCAAATAATGAATCCTTTTACGAAGTTAGAAGAACTAACATTTAAAAGTTATAAAACCGGAGAACATGTCAACAGAAAGAAGACTTATCCTCTTTCTCCCTATCGTAGGTAGAATGCTGCTAGTAGAGTTGTATTTCCACCAAACGCCCAGTGGATGAGCAAATAACCATGTAGCCTCGGAACGATGTCAGGAAAGAAAGATTTGCTACACGTTGTCAATCAAATAATGAATCCTTTTACGAAGTTAGAAGAACTAACATTTAAAAGTTATAAAACCGGAGAACATGTCAACAGAAAGAAGACTTATCCTCTTTCTCCCTATCGTAGGTAGAATGCTGCTAGTAGAGTTGTATTTCCACCAAACGCCCAGTGGATGAGCAAATAACCATGTAGCCTCGGAACGATGTCAGGAAAGAAAGATTTGCTACACGTTGTTAGTCAAATAATGAATCCTTTTACGAAGTTAGAAGAACTAACATTTAAAAGTTATAAAACCGGAGAACATGTCAACAGAAAGAAGACTTATCCTCTTTCTCCCTATCGTAGGTAGAATGCTGCTAGTAGAGTTGTATTTCCACCAAACGCCCAGTGGATGAGCAAATAACCATGTAGCCTCGGAACGATGTCAGGAAAGAAAGATTTGCTACACGTTGTCAATCAAATAATGAATCCTTTTACGAAGTTAGAAGAACTAACATTTAAAAGTTATAAAACCGGAGAACATGTCAACAGAAAGAAGACTTATCCTCTTTCTCCCTATCGTAGGTAGAATGCTGCTAGTAGAGTTGTATTTCCACCAAACGCCCAGTGGATGAGCAAATAACCATGTAGCCTCGGAACGATGTCAGGAAAGAAAGATTTGCTACACGTTGTCAATCAAATAATGAATCCTTTTACAAAGTTAGAAGAACTAACATTTAAAAGTTATAAAACCGGAGAACATGTCAACAGAAAGAAGACTTATCCTCTTTCTCCCTATCGTAGGTAGAATGCTGCTAGTAGAGTTGTATTTCCACCAAACGCCCAGTGGATGAGCAAATAACCATGTAGCCTCGGAACGATGTCAGGAAAGAAAGATTTGCTACACGTTGTCAATCAAATAATGAATCCTTTTACGAAGATAGAAGAACTAACATTTAAAAGTTATAAAACCGGAGAACATGTCAACAGAAAGAAGACTTATCCTCTTTCTCCCTATCGTAGGTAGAATGCTGCTAGTAGAGTTGTATTTCCACCAAACGCCCAGTGGATGAGCAAATAACCATGTAGCCTCGGAACGATGTCAGGAAAGAAAGATTTGCTACACGTTGTCAATCAAATAATGAATCCTTTTACGAAGTTAGAAGAACTAACATTTAAAAGTTACAAAACCGGAAAACATGTCAACAGAAAGAAGACTTATCCTCTTTCTCCCTATCATAGTTAGAATGCTGCTAGTAGAGTTGTATTTCCACCAAACGCCCAGTGGATGAGCAAATAACCATGTAGCCTCGGAACGATGTCAGGAAAGAAAGATTTGCTACACGTTGTCAATCAAATAATGAATCCTTTTACGAAGATAGAAGAACTAACATTTAAAAGTTATAAAACCGGAGAACATGGCAACAGAAAGAAGACTTATCCTCTTTCTCCCTATCGTAGGTAGAATGCTGCTAGTAGAGTTGTATTTCCACCAAACGCCCAGTGGATGAGCAAATAACCATGTAGCCTCGGAACGATGTCAGGAAAGAAAGATTTGCTACACGTTGTCAATCAAATAATGAATCCTTTTCGAAGATAGAAGAACGAACATATAAAAATTATAAAAGCGGACAACATGTGAACAGAAAGAAGACTTATCCTCTTTCTCCCTATCGTAGGTAGAATGCTGCTAGTAGAGTTGTATTTCCACCAAACGCCCAGTGGATGAGCAAATAACCATGTAGCCTCGGAACGATGTCAGGAAAGAAAGATTTGCTACACGTTGTCAATCAAATAATGAATCCTTTTACGAAGTTAGAAGAACTAACATTTAAAAGTTATAAAACCGGAGAACATGTCAACAGAAAGAAGACTTATCCTCTTTCTCCCTATCGTAGGTAGAATGCTGCTAGTAGAGTTGTATTTCCACCAAACGCCCAGTGGATGAGCAAATAACCATGTAGCCTCGGAACGATGTCAGGAAAGAAAGATTTGCTACACGTTGTCAATCAAATAATGAATCCTTTTACGAAGTTAGAAGAACTAACATTTAAAAGTTATAAAACCGGAGAACATGTCAACAGAAAGAAGACTTATCCTCTTTCTCCCGATCGTAGGTAGAATGCTGCTAGTAGAGTTGTATTTCCACCAAACGCCCAGTGGATGAGCAAATAACCATGTAGCCTCGGAACGATGTCAGGAAAGAAAGATTTGCTACACGTTGTCAATCAAATAATGAATCCTTTTACGAAGATAGAAGAACGAACATTTAAAAGTTATAAAAGCGGAGAACATGTCAACAGAAAGAAGACTTATCGTCTTTCTCCCTATCGTAGGTAGAATGCTGCTAGTAGAGTTGTATTTCCACCAAACGCCCAGTGGATGAGCAAATAACCATGTAGCCTCGGAACGATGTCAGGAAAGAAAGATTTGCTACACGTTGTCAATCAAATAATGAATCCTTTTACGAAGTTAGAAGAACTAACATTTAAAAGTTATAAAACCGGAGAACATGTCAACAGAAAGAAGACTTATCCGCTTTCTCCCTATCGTAGGTAGAATGCTGCTAGTAGAGTTGTATTTCCACCAAACGCCCAGTGGATGAGCAAATAACCATGTAGCCTCGGAACGATGTCAGGAAAGAAAGATTTGCTACACGTTGTCAATCAAATAATGAATCCTTTTACGAAGATAGAAGAACTAACATTTAAAAGTTATAAAACCGGAGAACATGGCAACAGAAAGAAGACTTATCCTCTTTCTCCCTATCGTAGGTAGAATGCTGCTAGTAGAGTTGTATTTCCACCAAACGCCCAGTGGATGAGCAAATAACCATGTAGCCTCGGAACGATGTCAGGAAAGAAAGATTTGCTACATGTTGTCAATCAAATAATGAATCCTTTTCGAAGATAGAAGAACGAACATATAAAAATTATAAAAGCGGACAACATGTGAACAGAAAGAAGACTTATCCTCTTTCTCCCTATCGTAGGTAGAATGCTGCTAGTAGAGTTGTATTTCCACCAAACGCCCAGTGGATGAGCAAATAACCATGTAGCCTCGGAACGATGTCAGGAAAGAAAGATTTGCTACACGTTGTCAATCAAATAATGAATCCTTTTACGAAGTTAGAAGAAGTAACATTTAAATGTTATAAAACCGGAGAACATGTCAACAGAAAGAAGAGTTATCCTCTTTCTCCCTATCGTAGGTAGAATGCTGCTAGTAGAGTTGTATTTCCACCAAACGCCCAGTGGATGAGCAAATAACCATGTAGCCTCGGAACGATGTCAGGAAAGAAAGATTTGCTACACGTTGTCAATCAAATAATGAATCCTTTTACGAAGTTAGAAGAACTAACATTTAAAAGTTATAAAACCGGAGAACATGTCAACAGAAAGAAGACTTATCCTCTTTCTCCCTATCGTAGGTAGAATGCTGCTAGTAGAGTTGTATTTCCACCAAACGCCCAGTGGATGAGCAAATAACCATGTAGCCTCGGAACGATGTCAGGAAAGAAAGATTTGCTACACGTTGTCAATCAAATAATGAATCCTTTTACGAAGTTAGAAGAACTAACATTTAAAAGTTATAAAAGCGGAGAACATGTCAACAGAAAGAAGACTTATCCTCTTTCTCCCTATCGTAGGTAGAATGCTGCTAGTAGAGTTGTATTTCCACCAAACGCCCAGTGGATGAGCAAATAACCATGTAGCCTCGGAACGATGTCAGGAAAGAAAGATTTGCTACACGTTGTCAATCAAATAATGAATCCTTTTACGAAGTTAGAATAACTAACATTTAAAAGTTATAAAACCGGAGAACATGTCAACAGAAAGAAGACTTATCCTCTTTCTCCCTATCGTAGGTAGAATGCTGCTAGTAGAGTTGTATTTCCACCAAACGCCCAGTGGATGAGCAAATAACCATGTAGCCTCGGAACGATGTCAGGAAAGAAAGATTTGCTACACGTTGTCAATCAAATAATGAATCCTTTTACGAAGTTAGAAGAACTAACATTTAAAAGTTATAAAACCGGAAAACATGTCAACAGAAGGAAGACTTATCCTCTTTCTCCCTATCGTAGGTAGAATGCTGCTAGTAGAGTTGTATTTCCACCAAACGCCCAGTGGATGAGCAAATAACCATGTAGCCTCGGAACGATGTCAGGAAAGAAAGATTTGCTACACGTTGTCAATCAAATAATGAATCCTTTTACAAAGTTAGAAGAACTAACATTTAAAAGTTATAAAACCGGAGAACATGTCAACAGAAAGAAGACTTATCCTCTTTCTCCCTATCGTAGGTAGAATGCTGCTAGTAGAGTTGTATTTCCACCAAACGCCCAGTGGATGAGCAAATAACCATGTAGCCTCGGAACGATGTCAGGAAAGAAAGATTTGCTACACGTTGTCAATCAAATAATGAATCCTTTTACGAAGTTAGAAGAACTAACATTTAAAAGTTATAAAACCGGAGAACATGTCAACAGAAAGAAGACTTATCCTCTTTCTCCCTATCGTAGGTAGAATGCTGCTAGTAGAGTTGTATTTCAACCAAACGCCCAGTGGATGAGCAAATAACCATGTAGCCTCGGAACGATGTCAGGAAAGAAAGATTTGCTACACGTTGTCAATCAAATAATGAATCCTTTTACGAAGTTAGAAGAACTAACATTTAAAAGTTATAAAACCGGAGAACATGTCAACAGAAAGAAGACTTATCCTCTTTCTCCCTATCGTAGGTAGAATGCTGCTAGTAGAGTTGTATTTCCACCAAACGCCCAGTGGATGAGCAAATAACCATGTAGCCTCGGAACGATGTCAGGAAAGAAAGATTTGCTACACGTTGTCAATCAAATAATGAATCATTTTACGAAGTTAGAAGAACTAACATTTAAAAGTTATAAAACCGGAGAACATGTCAACAGAAAGAAGACTTATCCTCTTTCTCCCTATCGTAGGTAGAATGCTGCTAGTAGAGTTGTATTTCCACCAAACGCCCAGTGGATGAGCAAATAACCATGTAGCCTCGGAACGATGTCAGGAAAGAAAGATTTGCTACACGTTGTCAATCAAATAATGAATCCTTTTACGAAGTTAGAAGAACTAACATTTAAAAGTTATAAAACCGGAGAACATGTCAACAGAAAGAAGACTTATCCGCTTTCTCCCTATCGTAGGTAGAATGCTGCTAGTAGAGTTGTATTTCCACCAAACGCCCAGTGGATGAGCAAATAACCATGTAGCCTCGGAACGATGCCAGGAAAGAAAGATTTGCTACACGTTGTCAATCAAATAATGAATCCTTTTACGAAGTTAGAAGAACTAACATTTAAAAGTTATAAAACCGGAGAACATGTCAACAGAAAGAAGACTTACCCTCTTTCTCCCTATCGTAGGTAGAATGCTGCTAGTAGAGTTGTATTTCCACCAAACGCCCAGTGGATGAGCAAATAACCATGTAGCCTCGGAACGATGTCAGGAAAGAAAGATTTGCTACACGTTGTCAATCAAATAATGAATCCTTTTACGAAGATAGAAGAACGAACATTTAAAAGTTATAAAAGTGGAGAACATGTCAACAGAAAGAAGACTTATCCTCTTTCTCCCTATCGTAGGTAGAATGCTGCTAGTAGAGTTGTATTTCCACCAAACGCCCAGTGGATGAGCAAATAACCATGTAGCCTCGGAACGATGTCAGGAAAGAAAGATTTGCTACACGTTGTCAATCAAATAATGAATCCTTTTACGAAGTTAGAAGAACTAACATTTAAAAGTTATAAAACCGGAGAACATGTCAACAGAAAGAAGAGTTATCCTCTTTCTCCCTATCGTAGGTAGAATGCTGCTAGTAGAGTTGTATTTCCACCAAACGCCCAGTGGATGAGCAAATAACCATGTAGCCTCGGAACGATGTCAGGAAAGAAAGATTTGCTACACGTTGTCAATCAAATAATGAATCCTTTTACGAAGTTAGAAGAACTAACATTTAAAAGTTATAAAACCGGAGAACATGTCAACAGAAAGAAGACTTATCCTCTTTCTCCCTATCGTAGGTAGAATGCTGCTAGTAGAGTTGTATTTCCACCAAACGCCCAGTGGATGAGCAAATAACCATGTAGCCTCGGAACGATGTCAGGAAAGAAAGATTTGCTACACGTTGTCAATCAAATAATGAATCCTTTTACGAAGTTAGAAGAACTAACATTTAAAAGTTATAAAAGCGGAGAACATGTCAACAGAAAGAAGACTTATCCACTTTCTCCCTATCGTAGGTAGAATGCTGCTAGTAGAGTTGTATTTCCACCAAACGCCCAGTGGATGAGCAAATAACCATGTAGCCTCGGAACGATGTCAGGAAAGAAAGATTTGCTACACGTTGTCAATCAAATAATGAATCCTTTTACGAAGATAGAAGAACTAACATTTAAAAGTTATAAAACCGGAGAACATGTCAACAGAAAGAAGACTTATCCTCTTTCTCCCTATCGTAGGTAGAATGCTGCTAGTAGAGTTGTATTTCCACCAAACGCCCAGTGGATGAGCAAATAACCATGTAGCCTCGGAACGATGTCAGGAAAGAAAGATTTGCTACACGTTGTCAATCAAATAATGAATCCTTTTACGAAGTTAGAAGAACTAACATTTAAAAGTTACAAAACCGGAAAACATGTCAACAGAAAGAAGACTTATCCTCTTTCTCCCTATCATAGTTAGAATGCTGCTAGTAGAGTTGTATTTCCACCAAATGCCCAGTGGATGAGCAAATAACCATGTAGCCTCGGAACGATGTCAGGAAAGAAAGATTTGCTACACGTTGTCAATCAAATAATGAATCCTTTTACGAAGATAGAAGAACTAACATTTAAAAGTTATAAAACCGGAGAACATGTCAACAGAAAGAAGACTTATCCTTTTTCTCCCTATCGTAGGTAGAATGCTGCTAGTAGAGTTGTATTTCCACCAAACGCCCAGTGGATGAGCAAATAACCATGTAGCCTCGGAACGATGTCAGGAAAGAAAGATTTGCTACACGTTGTCAATCAAATAATGAATCCTTTTCGAAGATAGAAGAACGAACATATAAAAATTATAAAATCGGACAACATGTGAACAGAAAGAAGACTTATCCTCTTTCTCCCTATCGTAGGTAGAATGCTGCTAGTAGAGTTGTATTTCCACCAAACGCCCAGTGGATGAGCAAATAACCATGTAGCCTCGGAACGATGTCAGGAAAGAAAGATTTGCTACACGTTGTCAATCAAATAATGAATCCTTTTACGAAGTTAGAAGAACTAACATTTAAAAGTTATAAAACCGGAGAACATGTCAACAGAAAGAAGACTTATCCTCTTTCTCCCTATCGTAGGTAGAATGCTGCTAGTAGAGTTGTATTTCCACCAAACGCCCAGTGGATGAGCAAATAACCATGTAGCCTCGGAACGATGTCAGGAAAGAAAGATTTGCTACACGTTGTCAATCAAATAATGAATCCTTTTACGAAGTTAGAAGAACTAACATTTAAAAGTTATAAAAGCGGAGAACATGTCAACAGAAAGAAGACTTATCCTCTTTCTCCCTATCGTAGGTAGAATGCTGCTAGTAGAGTTGTATTTCCACCAAACGCCCAGTGGATGAGCAAATAACCATGTAGCCTCGGAACGATGTCAGGAAAGAAAGATTTGCTACACGTTGTCAATCAAATAATGAATCCTTTTACGAAGTTAGAAGAACTAACATTTAAAAGTTATAAAACCGGAGAACATGTCAACAGAAAGAAGACTTATCCTCTTTCTCCCTATCGTAGGTAGAATGCTGCTAGTAGAGTTGTATTTCCACCAAACGCCCAGTGGATGAGCAAATAACCATGTAGCCTCGGAACGATGTCAGGAAAGAAAGATTTGCTACACGTTGTCAATCAAATAATGAATCCTTTTACGAAGTTAGAAGAACTAACATTTAAAAGTTATAAAAGCGGAGAACATGTCAACAGAAAGAAGACTTATCCTCTTTCTCCCTATCGTAGGTAGAATGCTGCTAGTAGAGTTGTATTTCCACCAAACGCCCAGTGGATGAGCAAATAACCATGTAGCCTCGGAACGATGTCAGGAAAGAAAGATTTGCTACACGTTGTTAATCAAATAATGAATCCTTTTACGAAGTTAGAAGAACTAACATTTAAAAGTTATAAAACCGGAGAACATGTCAACAGAAAGAAGACTTATCCTCTTTCTCCCTATCGTAGGTAGAATGCTGCTAGTAGAGTTGTATTTCCACCAAACGCCCAGTGGATGAGCAAATAACCATGTAGCCTCGGAACGATGTCAGGAAAGAAAGATTTGCTACACGTTGTCAATCAAATAATGAATCCTTTTACGAAGTTAGAAGAACTAACATTTAAAAGTTATAAAACCGGAGAACATGTCAACAGAAAGAAGACTTATCCTCTTTCTCCCTATCGTAGGTAGAATGCTGCTAGTAGAGTTGTATTTCCACCAAACGCCCAGTGGATGAGCAAATAACCATGTAGCCTCGGAACGATGTCAGGAAAGAAAGATTTGCTACACGTTGTCAATCAAATAATGAATCCTTTTACGAAGTTAGAATAACTAACATTTAAAAGTTATAAAACCGGAGAACATGTCAAAAGAAAGAAGACTTATCCTCTTTCTCCCTATCGTAGGTAGAATGCTGCTAGTAGAGTTGTATTTCCACCAAACGCCCAGTGGATGAGCAAATAACCATGTAGCCTCGGAACGATGTCAGGAAAGAAAGATTTGCTACACGTTGTCAATCAAATAATGAATCCTTTTACGAAGTTAGAAGAACTAACATTTAAAAGTTATAAAACCGGAAAACATGTCAACAGAAGGAAGACTTATCCTCTTTCTCCCTATCGTAGGTAGAATGCTGCTAGTAGAGTTGTATTTCCACCAAACGCCCAGTGGATGAGCAAATAACCATGTAGCCTCGGAACGATGTCAGGAAAGAAAGATTTGCTACACGTTGTCAATCAAATAATGAATCCTTTTACAAAGTTAGAAGAACTAACATTTAAAAGTTATAAAACTGGAGAACATGTCAACAGAAAGAAGACTTATCCTCTTTCTCCCTATCGTAGGTAGAATGCTGCTAGTAGAGTTGTATTTCCACCAAACGCCCAGTGGATGAGCAAATAACCATGTAGCCTCGGAACGATGTCAGGAAAGAAAGATTTGCTACACGTTGTCAATCAAATAATGAATCCTTTTACGAAGTTAGAAGAACTAACATTTAAAAGTTATAAAACCGGAGAACATGTCAACAGAAAGAAGACTTATCCTCTTTCTCCCTATCGTAGGTAGAATGCTGCTAGTAGAGTTGTATTTCAACCAAACGCCCAGTGGATGAGCAAATAACCATGTAGCCTCGGAACGATGTCAGGAAAGAAAGATTTGCTACACGTTGTCAATCAAATAATGAATCCTTTTACGAAGTTAGAAGAACTAACATTTAAAAGTTATAAAACCGGAGAACATGTCAACAGAAAGAAGACTTATCCTCTTTCTCCCTATCGTAGGTAGAATGCTGCTAGTAGAGTTGTATTTCCACCAAACGCCCAGTGGATGAGCAAATAACCATGTAGCCTCGGAACGATGTCAGGAAAGAAAGATTTGCTACACGTTGTCAATCAAATAATGAATCATTTTACGAAGTTAGAAGAACTAACATTTAAAAGTTATAAAACCGGAGAACATGTCAACAGAAAGAAGACTTATCCTCTTTCTCCCTATCGTAGGTAGAATGCTGCTAGTAGAGTTGTATTTCCACCAAACGCCCAGTGGATGAGCAAATAACCATGTAGCCTCGGAACGATGTCAGGAAAGAAAGATTTGCTACACGTTGTCAATCAAATAATGAATCCTTTTACGAAGTTAGAAGAACTAACATTTAAAAGTTATAAAACCGGAGAACATGTCAACAGAAAGAAGACTTATCCGCTTTCTCCCTATCGTAGGTAGAATGCTGCTAGTAGAGTTGTATTTCCACCAAACGCCCAGTGGATGAGCAAATAACCATGTAGCCTCGGAACGATGCCAGGAAAGAAAGATTTGCTACACGTTGTCAATCAAATAATGAATCCTTTTACGAAGTTAGAAGAACTAACATTTAAAAGTTATAAAACCGGAGAACATGTCAACAGAAAGAAGACTTATCCTCTTTCTCCCTATCGTAGGTAGAATGCTGCTAGTAGAGTTGTATTTCCACCAAACGCCCAGTGGATGAGCAAATAACCATGTAGCCTCGGAACGATGTCAGGAAAGAAAGATTTGCTACACGTTGTCAATCAAATAATGAATCCTTTTACGAAGATAGAAGAACAAACATTTAAAAGTTATAAAAGCGGAGAACATGTCAACAGAAAGAAGACTTATCCTCTTTCTCCCTATCGTAGGTAGAATGCTGCTAGTAGAGTTGTATTTCCACCAAACGCCCAGTGGATGAGCAAATAACCATGTAGCCTCGGAACGATGTCAGGAAAGAAAGATTTGCTACACGTTGTCAATCAAATAATGAATCCTTTTACGAAGTTAGAAGAACTAACATTTAAAAGTTATAAAACCGGAGAACATGTCAACAGAAAGAAGAGTTATCCTCTTTCTCCCTATCGTAGGTAGAATGCTGCTAGTAGAGTTGTATTTCCACCAAACGCCCAGTGGATGAGCAAATAACCATGTAGCCTCGGAACGATGTCAGGAAAGAAAGATTTGCTACACGTTGTCAATCAAATAATGAATCCTTTTACGAAGTTAGAAGAACTAACATTTAAAAGTTATAAAACCGGAGAACATGTCAACAGAAAGAAGACTTATCCTCTTTCTCCCTATCGTAGGTAGAATGCTGCTAGTAGAGTTGTATTTCCACCAAACGCCCAGTGGATGAGCAAATAACCATGTAGCCTCGGAACGATGTCAGGAAAGAAAGATTTGCTACACGTTGTCAATCAAATAATGAATCCTTTTACGAAGTTAGAAGAACTAACATTTAAAAGTTATAAAAGCGGAGAACATGTCAACAGAAAGAAGACTTATCCACTTTCTCCCTATCGTAGGTAGAATGCTGCTAGTAGAGTTGTATTTCCACCAAACGCCCAGTGGATGAGCAAATAACCATGTAGCCTCGGAACGATGTCAGGAAAGAAAGATTTGCTACACGTTGTCAATCAAATAATGAATCCTTTTACGAAGATAGAAGAACTAACATTTAAAAGTTATAAAACCGGAGAACATGTCAACAGAAAGAAGACTTATCCTCTTTCTCCCTATCGTAGGTAGAATGCTGCTAGTAGAGTTGTATTTCCACCAAACGCCCAGTGGATGAGCAAATAACCATGTAGCCTCGGAACGATGTCAGGAAAGAAAGATTTGCTACACGTTGTCAATCAAATAATGAATCCTTTTACGAAGTTAGAAGAACTAACATTTAAAAGTTACAAAACCGGAAAACATGTCAACAGAAAGAAGACTTATCCTCTTTCTCCCTATCATAGTTAGAATGCTGCTAGTAGAGTTGTATTTCCACCAAATGCCCAGTGGATGAGCAAATAACCATGTAGCCTCGGAACGATGTCAGGAAAGAAAGATTTGCTACACGTTGTCAATCAAATAATGAATCCTTTTACGAAGATAGAAGAACTAACATTTAAAAGTTATAAAACCGGAGAACATGTCAACAGAAAGAAGACTTATCCTTTTTCTCCCTATCGTAGGTAGAATGCTGCTAGTAGAGTTGTATTTCCACCAAACGCCCAGTGGATGAGCAAATAACCATGTAGCCTCGGAACGATGTCAGGAAAGAAAGATTTGCTACACGTTGTCAATCAAATAATGAATCCTTTTCGAAGATAGAAGAACGAACATATAAAAATTATAAAATCGGACAACATGTGAACAGAAAGAAGACTTATCCTCTTTCTCCCTATCGTAGGTAGAATGCTGCTAGTAGAGTTGTATTTCCACCAAACGCCCAGTGGATGAGCAAATAACCATGTAGCCTCGGAACGATGTCAGGAAAGAAAGATTTGCTACACGTTGTCAATCAAATAATGAATCCTTTTACGAAGTTAGAAGAACTAACATTTAAAAGTTATAAAACCGGAGAACATGTCAACAGAAAGAAGACTTATCCTCTTTCTCCCTATCGTAGGTAGAATGCTGCTAGTAGAGTTGTATTTCCACCAAACGCCCAGTGGATGAGCAAATAACCATGTAGCCTCGGAACGATGTCAGGAAAGAAAGATTTGCTACACGTTGTCAATCAAATAATGAATCCTTTTACGAAGTTAGAAGAACTAACATTTAAAAGTTATAAAAGCGGAGAACATGTCAACAGAAAGAAGACTTATCCTCTTTCTCCCTATCGTAGGTAGAATGCTGCTAGTAGAGTTGTATTTCCACCAAACGCCCAGTGGATGAGCAAATAACCATGTAGCCTCGGAACGATGTCAGGAAAGAAAGATTTGCTACACGTTGTCAATCAAATAATGAATCCTTTTACGAAGTTAGAAGAACTAACATTTAAAAGTTATAAAACCGGAGAACATGTCAACAGAAAGAAGACTTATCCTCTTTCTCCCTATCGTAGGTAGAATGCTGCTAGTAGAGTTGTATTTCCACCAAACGCCCAGTGGATGAGCAAATAACCATGTAGCCTCGGAACGATGTCAGGAAAGAAAGATTTGCTACACGTTGTCAATCAAATAATGAATCCTTTTACGAAGTTAGAAGAACTAACATTTAAAAGTTATAAAAGCGGAGAACATGTCAACAGAAAGAAGACTTATCCTCTTTCTCCCTATCGTAGGTAGAATGCTGCTAGTAGAGTTGTATTTCCACCAAACGCCCAGTGGATGAGCAAATAACCATGTAGCCTCGGAACGATGTCAGGAAAGAAAGATTTGCTACACGTTGTTAATCAAATAATGAATCCTTTTACGAAGTTAGAAGAACTAACATTTAAAAGTTATAAAACCGGAGAACATGTCAACAGAAAGAAGACTTATCCTCTTTCTCCCTATCGTAGGTAGAATGCTGCTAGTAGAGTTGTATTTCCACCAAACGCCCAGTGGATGAGCAAATAACCATGTAGCCTCGGAACGATGTCAGGAAAGAAAGATTTGCTACACGTTGTCAATCAAATAATGAATCCTTTTACGAAGTTAGAAGAACTAACATTTAAAAGTTATAAAACCGGAGAACATGTCAACAGAAAGAAGACTTATCCTCTTTCTCCCTATCGTAGGTAGAATGCTGCTAGTAGAGTTGTATTTCCACCAAACGCCCAGTGGATGAGCAAATAACCATGTAGCCTCGGAACGATGTCAGGAAAGAAAGATTTGCTACACGTTGTCAATCAAATAATGAATCCTTTTACGAAGTTAGAAGAACTAACATTTAAAAGTTATAAAACCGGAGAACATGTCAACAGAAAGAAGACTTATCCTCTTTCTCCCTATCGTAGGTAGAATGCTGCTAGTAGAGTTGTATTTCCACCAAACGCCCAGTGGATGAGCAAATAACCATGTAGCCTCGGAACGATGTCAGGAAAGAAAGATTTGCTACACGTTGTCAATCAAATAATGAATCCTTTTACGAAGTTAGAAGAACTAACATTTAAAAGTTATAAAACCGGAGAACATGTCAACAGAAAGAAGACTTATCCTCTTTCTCCCTATCGTAGGTAGAATGCTGCTAGTAGAATTGTATTTCCACCAAACGCCCAGTGGATGAGCAAATAACCATGTAGTCTCGGAACGATGTCAGGAAAGAAAGATTTGCTACATGTTGTCAATCAAATAATGAATCCTTTTACGAAGTTAGAAGAACTAACATATAAAAGTTATAAAACCGGAGAACATGTCAACAGAAAGAAGACTTATCCTCTTTCTCCCTATCGTAGGTAGAATGCTGCTAGTAGAGTTGTATTTCCACCAAACGCCCAGTGGATGAGCAAATAACCATGTAGCCTCAGAACGATGTCAGGAAAGAAAGATTTGCTACACGTTGTCAATCAAATAATGAATCCTTTTACGAAGATAGAAGAACTAACATTTAAAAGTTATAAAACCGGAGAACATGTCAACAGAAAGAAGACTTATCCTCTTTCTCCCTATCGTAGGTAGAATGCTGCTAGTAGAGTTGTATTTCCACCAAACGCCCAGTGGATGAGAAATAACCATGTAGCCTCGGAACGATGTCAGGAAAGAAAGATTTGCTACACGTTGTCAATCAAATAATGAATCCTTTTACGAAGTTAGAAGAACTAACATTTAAAAGTTACAAAACCGGAAAACATGTCAACAGAAAGAAGACTTATCCTCTTTCTCCCTATCATAGTTAGAATGCTGCTAGTAGAGTTGTATTTCCACCAAACGCCCAGTGGATGAGCAAATAACCATGTAGCCTCGGAACGATGTCAGGAAAGAAAGATTTGCTACACGTTGTCAATCAAATAATGAATCCTTTTACGAAGTTAGAAGAACTAACATTTAAAAGTTATAAAAGCGGAGAACATGTCAACAGAAAGAAGACTTATCCTCTTTCTCCCTATCGTAGGTAGAATGCTGCTAGTAGAGTTGTATTTCCACCAAACGCCCAGTGGATGAGCAAATAACCATGTAGCCTCGGAACGATGTCAGGAAAGAAAGATTTGCTACACGTTGTCAATCAAATAATGAATCCTTTTACGAAGTTAGAATAACTAACATTTAAAAGTTATAAAACCGGAGAACATGTCAACAGAAAGAAGACTTATCCTCTTTCTCCCTATCGTAGGTAGAATGCTGCTAGTAGAGTTGTATTTCCACCAAACGCCCAGTGGATGAGCAAATAACCATGTAGCCTCGGAACGATGTCAGGAAAGAAAGATTTGCTACACGTTGTCAATCAAATAATGAATCCTTTTACGAAGTTAGAAGAACTAACATTTAAAAGTTATAAAACCGGAAAACATGTCAACAGAAGGAAGACTTATCCTCTTTCTCCCTATCGTAGGTAGAATGCTGCTAGTAGAGTTGTATTTCCACCAAACGCCCAGTGGATGAGCAAATAACCATTTAGCCTCGGAACGATGTCAGGAAAGAAAGATTTGCTACACGTTGTCAATCAAATAATGAATCCTTTTACAAAGTTAGAAGAACTAACATTTAAAAGTTATAAAACCGGAGAACATGTCAACAGAAAGAAGACTTATCCTCTTTCTCCCTATCGTAGGTAGAATGCTGCTAGTAGAGTTGTATTTCCACCAAACGCCCAGTGGATGAGCAAATAACCATGTAGCCTCAGAACGATGTCAGGAAAGAAAGATTTGCTACACGTTGTCAATCAAATAATGAATCCTTTTACGAAGTTAGAAGAACTAACATTTAAAAGTTATAAAACCGGAGAACATGTCAACAGAAAGAAGACTTATCCTCTTTCTCCCTATCGTAGGTAGAATGCTGCTAGTAGAGTTGTATTTCCACCAAACGCCCAGTGGATGAGCAAATAACCATGTAGCCTCGGAACGATGTCAGGAAAGAAAGATTTGCTACACGTTGTCAATCAAATAATGAATCATTTTACGAAGTTAGAAGAACTAACATTTAAAAGTTATAAAACCGGAGAACATGTCAACAGAAAGAAGACTTATCCTCTTTCTCCCTATCGTAGGTAGAATGCTGCTAGTAGAGTTGTATTTCCACCAAACGCCCAGTGGATGAGCAAATAACCATGTAGCCTCGGAACGATGTCAGGAAAGAAAGATTTGCTACACGTTGTCAATCAAATAATGAATCCTTTTACGAAGTTCGAAGAACTAACATTTAAAAGTTATAAAAGCGGAGAACATGTCAACAGAAAGAAGACTTATCCTCTTTCTCCCGATCGTAGGTAGAATGCTGCTAGTAGAGTTGTATTTCCACCAAACGCCCAGTGGATGAGCAAATAACCATGTAGCCTCGGAACGATGTCAGGAAAGAAAGATTTGCTACACGTTGTCAATCAAATAATGAATCCTTTTACGAAGATAGAAGAACGAACATTTAAAAGTTATAAAAGCGGAGAACATGTCAACAGAAAGAAGACTTATCCTCTTTCTCCCTATCGTAGGTAGAATGCTGCTAGTAGAGTTGTATTTCCACCAAACGCCCAGTGGATGAGCAAATAACCATGTAGCCTCGGAACGATGTCAGGAAAGAAAGATTTGCTACACGTTGTCAATCAAATAATGAATCCTTTTACGAAGTTAGAAGAACTAACATTTAAAAGTTATAAAACCGGAGAACATGTCAACAGAAAGAAGACTTATCCGCTTTCTCCCTATCGTAGGTAGAATGCTGCTAGTAGAGTTGTATTTCCACCAAACGCCCAGTGGATGAGCAAATAACCATGTAGCCTCGGAACGATGTCAGGAAAGAAAGATTTGCTACACGTTGTCAATCAAATAATGAATCCTTTTACGAAGTTAGAAGAACTAACATTTAAAAGTTATAAAACCGGAGAACATGTCAACAGAAAGAAGACTTATCCTCTTTCTCCCTATCGTAGGTAGAATGCTGCTAGTAGAGTTGTATTTCCACCAAACGCCCAGTGGATGAGCAAATAACCATGTAGCCTCGGAACGATGTCAGGAAAGAAAGATTTGCTACACGTTGTCAATCAAATAATGAATCCTTTTACGAAGTTAGAAGAACTAACATTTAAAAGTTATAAAAAGGGAGAACATGTCAACAGAAAGAAGACTTATCCTCTTTCTCCCTATCGTAGGTAGAATGCTGCTAGTAGAGTTGTATTTCCACCAAATGCCCAGTGGATGAGCAAATAACCATGTAGCCTCGGAACGATGTCAGGAAAGAAAGATTTGCTACACGTTGTCAATCAAATAATGAATCCTTTTACGAAGTTAGAAGAACTAACATTTAAAAGTTATAAAACCGGAGAACATGTCAACAGAAAGAAGACTTATCCTCTTTCTCCCTATCGTAGGTAGAATGCTGCTAGTAGAGTTGTATTTCCACCAAACGCCCAGTGGATGAGCAAATAACCATGTAGCCTCGGAACGATGTCAGGAAAGAAAGATTTGCTACACGTTGTCAATCAAATAATGAATCCTTTTACGAAGTTAGAAGAACTAACATATAAAAGTTATAAAACCGGAGAACATGTCAACAGAAAGAAGACTTATCCTCTTTCTCCCTATCGTAGGTAGAATGCTGCTAGTAGAGTTGTATTTCCACCAAACGCCCAGTGGATGAGCAAATAACCATGTAGCCTCGGAACGATGTCAGGAAAGAAAGATTTGCTACACGTTGTCAATCAAATAATGAATCCTTTTACGAAGTTAGAAGAACTAACATTTAAAAGTTATAAAACCGGAGAACATGTCAACAGAAAGAAGACTTATCCTCTTTCTCCCTATCGTAGGTAGAATGCTGCTAGTAGAGTTGTATTTCCACCAAACGCCCAGTGGATGAGCAAATAACCATGTAGCCTCGGAACGATGTCAGGAAAGAAAGATTTGCTACACGTTGTTAATCAAATAATGAATCCTTTTACGAAGTTAGAAGAACTAACATTTAAAAGTTATAAAACCGGAGAACATGTCAACAGAAAGAAGACTTATCCTCTTTCTCCCTATCGTAGGTAGAATGCTGCTAGTAGAGTTGTATTTCCACCAAACGCCCAGTGGATGAGCAAATAACCATGTAGCCTCGGAACGATGTCAGGAAAGAAAGATTTGCTACACGTTGTCAATCAAATAATGAATCCTTTTACGAAGTTAGAAGAACTAACATTTAAAAGTTATAAAACCGGAGAACATGTCAACAGAAAGAAGACTTATCCGCTTTCTCCCTATCGTAGGTAGAATGCTGCTAGTAGAGTTGTATTTCCACCAAACGCCCAGTGGATGAGCAAATAACCATGTAGCCTCGGAACGATGTCAGGAAAGAAAGATTTGCTACACGTTGTCAATCAAATAATGAATCCTTTTACGAAGTTAGAAGAACTAACATTTAAAAGTTATAAAACCGGAGAACATGTCAACAGAAAGAAGACTTATCCTCTTTCTCCCTATCGTAGGTAGAATGCTGCTAGTAGAGTTGTATTTCCACCAAACGCCCAGTGGATGAGCAAATAACCATGTAGCCTCGGAACGATGTCAGGAAAGAAAGATTTGCTACACGTTGTCAATCAAATAATGAATCCTTTTACGAAGTTAGAAGAACTAACATTTAAAAGTTATAAAACCGGAGAACATGTCAACAGAAAGAAGACTTATCCTCTTTCTCCCTATCGTAGGTAGAATGCTGCTAGTAGAGTTGTATTTCCACCAAACGCCCAGTGGATGAGCAAATAACCATGTAGCCTCGGAACGATGTCAGGAAAGAAAGATTTGCTACACGTTGTCAATCAAATAATGAATCCTTTTACGAAGTTAGAAGAACTAACATTTAAAAGTTATAAAACCGGAGAACATGTCAACAGAAAGAAGACTTATCCTCTTTCTCCCTATCGTAGGTAGAATGCTGCTAGTAGAGTTGTATTTCCACCAAACGCCCAGTGGATGAGCAAATAACCATGTAGCCTCGGAACGATGTCAGGAAAGAAAGATTTGCTACACGTTGTCAATCAAATAATGAATCCTTTTACGAAGTTAGAAGAACTAACATATAAAAGTTATAAAACCGGAGAACATGTCAACAGAAAGAAGACTTATCCTCTTTCTCCCTATCGTAGGTAGAATGCTGCTAGTAGAGTTGTATTTCCACCAAACGCCCAGTGGATGAGCAAATAACCATGTAGCCTCGGAACGATGTCAGGAAAGAAAGATTTGGTACACGTTGTCAATCAAATAATGAATCCTTTTACGAAGTTAGAATAACTAACATTTAAAAGTTATAAAACCGGAGAACATGTCAACAGAAAGAAGACTTATCCTCTTTCTCCCTATCGTAGGTAGAATGCTGCTAGTAGAGTTGTATTTCCACCAAACGCCCAGTGGATGAGCAAATAACCATGTAGCCTCGGAACGATGTCAGGAAAGAAAGATTTGCTACACGTTGTCAATCAAATAATGAATCCTTTTACGAAGTTAGAAGAACTAACATTTAAAAGTTATAAAACCGGAAAACATGTCAACAGAAGGAAGACTTATCCTCTTTCTCCCTATCGTAGGTAGAATGCTGCTAGTAGAGTTGTATTTCCACCAAACGCCCAGTGGATGAGCAAATAACCATGTAGCCTCGGAACGATGTCAGGAAAGAAAGATTTGCTACACGTTGTCAATCAAATAATGAATCCTTTTACAAAGTTAGAAGAACTAACATGTAAAAGTTATAAAACCGGAGAACATGTCAACAGAAAGAAGACTTATCCTCTTTCTCCCTATCGTAGGTAGAATGCTGCTAGTAGAGTTGTATTTCCACCAAACGCCCAGTGGATGAGCAAATAACCATGTAGCCTCGGAACGATGTCAGGAAAGAAAGATTTGCTACACGTTGTCAATCAAATAATGAATCCTTTTACGAAGTTAGAAGAACTAACATTTAAAAGTTATAAAACCGGAGAACATGTCAACAGAAAGAAGACTTATCCTCTTTCTCCCTATCGTAGGTAGAATGCTGCTAGTAGAGTTGTATTTCCACCAAACGCCCAGTGGATGAGCAAATAACCATGTAGCCTCGGAACGATGTCAGGAAAGAAAGATTTGCTACACGTTGTCAATCAAATAATGAATCCTTTTACGAAGTTCGAAGAACTAACATTTAAAAGTTATAAAAGCGGAGAACATGTCAACAGAAAGAAGACTTATCCTCTTTCTCCCGATCGTAGGTAGAATGCTGCTAGTAGAGTTGTATTTCCACCAAACGCCCAGTGGATGAGCAAATAACCATGTAGCCTCGGAACGATGTCAGGAAAGAAAGATTTGCTACACGTTGTCAATCAAATAATGAATCCTTTTACGAAGATAGAAGAACGAACATTTAAAAGTTATAAAAGCGGAGAACATGTCAACAGAAAGAAGACTTATCCTCTTTCTCCCTATCGTAGGTAGAATGCTGCTAGTAGAGTTGTATTTCCACCAAACGCCCAGTGGATGAGCAAATAACCATGTAGCCTCGGAACGATGTCAGGAAAGAAAGATTTGCTACACGTTGTCAATCAAATAATGAATCCTTTTACGAAGTTAGAAGAACTAACATTTAAAAGTTATAAAACCGGAGAACATGTCAACAGAAAGAAGACTTATCCGCTTTCTCCCTATCGTAGGTAGAATGCTGCTAGTAGAGTTGTATTTCCACCAAACGCCCAGTGGATGAGCAAATAACCATGTAGCCTCGGAACGATGTCAGGAAAGAAAGATTTGCTACACGTTGTCAATCAAATAATGAATCCTTTTACGAAGTTAGAAGAACTAACATTTAAAAGTTATAAAACCGGAGAACATGTCAACAGAAAGAAGACTTATCCTCTTTCTCCCTATCGTAGGTAGAATGCTGCTAGTAGAGTTGTATTTCCACCAAACGCCCAGTGGATGAGCAAATAACCATGTAGCCTCGGAACGATGTCAGGAAAGAAAGATTTGCTACACGTTGTCAATCAAATAGTGAATCCTTTTACGAAGTTAGAAGAACTAACATTTAAAAGTTATAAAACCGGAGAACATGTCAACAGAAAGAAGACTTATCCTCTTTCTCCCTATCGTAGGTAGAATGCTGCTAGTAGAGTTGTATTTCCACCAAACGCCCAGTGGATGAGCAAATAACCATGTAGCCTCGGAACGATGTCAGGAAAGAAAGATTTGCTACACGTTGTCAATCAAATAATGAATCCTTTTACGAAGTTAGAAGAACTAACATTTAAAAGTTATAAAACCGGAGAACATGTCAACAGAAAGAAGACTTATCCTCTTTCTCCCTATCGTAGGTAGAATGCTGCTAGTAGAGTTGTATTTCCACCAAACGCCCAGTGGATGAGCAAATAACCATGTAGCCTCGGAACGATGTCAGGAAAGAAAGATTTGCTACACGTTGTCAATCAAATAATGAATCCTTTTACGAAGTTAGAAGAACTAACATATAAAAGTTATAAAACCGGAGAACATGTCAACAGAAAGAAGACTTATCCTCTTTCTCCCTATCGTAGGTAGAATGCTGCTAGTAGAGTTGTATTTCCACCAAACGCCCAGTGGATGAGCAAATAACCATGTAGCCTCGGAACGATGTCAGGAAAGAAAGATTTGCTACACGTTGTCAATCAAATAATGAATCCTTTTACGAAGTTAGAAGAACTAACATTTAAAAGTTATAAAACCGGAGAACATGTCAACAGAAAGAAGACTTATCCTCTTTCTCCCTATCGTAGGTAGAATGCTGCTAGTAGAGTTGTATTTCCACCAAACGCCCAGTGGATGAGCAAATAACCATGTAGCCTCGGAACGATGTCAGGAAAGAAAGATTTGCTACACGTTGTTAATCAAATAATGAATCCTTTTACGAAGTTAGAAGAACTAACATTTAAAAGTTATAAAACCGGAGAACATGTCAACAGAAAGAAGACTTATCCTCTTTCTCCCTATCGTAGGTAGAATGCTGCTAGTAGAGTTGTATTTCCACCAAACGCCCAGTGGATGAGCAAATAACCATGTAGCCTCGGAACGATGTCAGGAAAGAAAGATTTGCTACACGTTGTCAATCAAATAATGAATCCTTTTACGAAGTTAGAAGAACTAACATTTAAAAGTTATAAAACCGGAGAACATGTCAACAGAAAGAAGACTTATCCGCTTTCTCCCTATCGTAGGTAGAATGCTGCTAGTAGAGTTGTATTTCCACCAAACGCCCAGTGGATGAGCAAATAACCATGTAGCCTCGGAACGATGTCAGGAAAGAAAGATTTGCTACACGTTGTCAATCAAATAATGAATCCTTTTACGAAGTTAGAAGAACTAACATTTAAAAGTTATAAAACCGGAGAACATGTCAACAGAAAGAAGACTTATCCTCTTTCTCCCTATCGTAGGTAGAATGCTGCTAGTAGAGTTGTATTTCCACCAAACGCCCAGTGGATGAGCAAATAACCATGTAGCCTCGGAACGATGTCAGGAAAGAAAGATTTGCTACACGTTGTCAATCAAATAATGAATCCTTTTACGAAGTTAGAAGAACTAACATTTAAAAGTTATAAAACCGGAGAACATGTCAACAGAAAGAAGACTTATCCTCTTTCTCCCTATCGTAGGTAGAATGCTGCTAGTAGAGTTGTATTTCCACCAAACGCCCAGTGGATGAGCAAATAACCATGTAGCCTCGGAACGATGTCAGGAAAGAAAGATTTGCTACACGTTGTCAATCAAATAATGAATCCTTTTACGAAGTTAGAAGAACTAACATTTAAAAGTTATAAAACCGGAGAACATGTCAACAGAAAGAAGACTTATCCTCTTTCTCCCTATCGTAGGTAGAATGCTGCTAGTAGAGTTGTATTTCCACCAAACGCCCAGTGGATGAGCAAATAACCATGTAGCCTCGGAACGATGTCAGGAAAGAAAGATTTGCTACACGTTGTCAATCAAATAATGAATCCTTTTACGAAGTTAGAAGAACTAACATATAAAAGTTATAAAACCGGAGAACATGTCAACAGAAAGAAGACTTATCCTCTTTCTCCCTATCGTAGGTAGAATGCTGCTAGTAGAGTTGTATTTCCACCAAACGCCCAGTGGATGAGCAAATAACCATGTAGCCTCGGAACGATGTCAGGAAAGAAAGATTTGCTACACGTTGTCAATCAAATAATGAATCCTTTTACGAAGATAGAAGAACTAACATTTAAAAGTTATAAAACCGGAGAACATGTCAACAGAAAGAAGACTTATCCTCTTTCTCCCTATCGTAGGTAGAATGCTGCTAGTAGAGTTGTATTTCCACCAAACGCCCAGTGGATGAGCAAATAACCATGTAGCCTCGGAACGATGTCAGGAAAGAAAGATTTGCTACACGTTGTCAATCAAATAATGAATCCTTTTACGAAGTTAGAAGAACTAACATTTAAAAGTTACAAAACCGGAAAACATGCCAACAGAAAGAAGACTTATCCTCTTTCTCCCTATCATAGTTAGAATGCTGCTAGTAGAGTTGTATTTCCACCAAACGCCCAGTGGATGAGCAAATAACCATGTAGCCTCGGAACGATGTCAGGAAAGAAAGATTTGCTACACGTTGTCAATCAAATAATGAATCCTTTTACGAAGATAGAAGAACTAACATTTAAAAGTTATAAAACCGGAGAACATGTCAACAGAAAGAAGACTTATCCTCTTTCTCCCTATCGTAGGTAGAATGCTGCTAGTAGAGTTGTATTTCCACCAAACGCCCAGTGGATGAGCAAATAACCATGTAGCCTCGGAACGATGTCAGGAAAGAAAGATTTGCTACACGTTGTCAATCAAATAATGAATCCTTTTCGAAGATAGAAGAACGAACATATAAAAATTATAAAAGCGGACAACATGTGAACAGAAAGAAGACTTATCCTCTTTCTCCCTATCGTAGGTAGAATGCTGCTAGTAGAGTTGTATTTCCACCAAACGCCCAGTGGATGAGCAAATAACCATGTAGCCTCGGAACGATGTCAGGAAAGAAAGATTTGCTACACGTTGTCAATCAAATAATGAATCCTTTTACGAAGTTAGAAGAACTAACAATTAAAAGTTATAAAACCGGAGAACATGTCAACAGAAAGAAGACTTATCCTCTTTCTCCCTATCGTAGGTAGAATGCTGCTAGTAGAGTTGTATTTCCACCAAACGCCCAGTGGATGAGCAAATAACCATGTAGCCTCGGAACGATGTCAGGAAAGAAAGATTTGCTACACGTTGTCAATCAAATAATGAATCCTTTTACGAAGTTAGAAGAACTAACATTTAAAAGTTATAAAAGCGGAGAACATGTCAACAGAAAGAAGACTTATCCTCTTTCTCCCTATCGTAGGTAGAATGCTGCTAGTAGAGTTGTATTTCCACCAAACGCCCAGTGGATGAGCAAATAACCATGTAGCCTCGGAACGATGTCAGGAAAGAAAGATTTGCTACACGTTGTCAATCAAATAATGAATCCTTTTACGAAGTTAGAAGAACTAACATTTAAAAGTTATAAAACCGGAGAACATGTCAACAGAAAGAAGACTTATCCTCTTTCTCCCTATCGTAGGTAGAATGCTGCTAGTAGAGTTGTATTTCCACCAAACGCCCAGTGGATGAGCAAATAACCATGTAGCCTCGGAACGATGTCAGGAAAGAAAGATTTGCTACACGTTGTCAATCAAATAATGAATCCTTTTACGAAGATAGAAGAACTAACATTTAAAAGTTATAAAACCGGAAAACATGTCAACAGAAGGAAGACTTATCCTCTTTCTCCCTATCGTAGGTAGAATGCTGCTAGTAGAGTTGTATTTCCACCAAACGCCCAGTGGATGAGCAAATAACCATGTAGCCTCGGAACGATGTCAGGAAAGAAAGATTTGCTACACGTTGTCAATCAAATAATGAATCCTTTTACAAAGTTAGAAGAACTAACATTTAAAAGTTATAAAACCGGAGAACATGTCAACAGAAAGAAGACTTATCCTCTTTCTCCCTATCGTAGGTAGAATGCTGCTAGTAGAGTTGTATTTCCACCAAACGCCCAGTGGATGAGCAAATAACCATGTAGCCTCAGAACGATGTCAGGAAAGAAAGATTTGCTACACGTTGTCAATCAAATAATGAATCCTTTTACGAAGATAGAAGAACTAACATTTAAAAGTTATAAAACCGGAGAACATGTCAACAGAAAGAAGACTTATCCTCTTTCTCCCTATCGTAGGTAGAATGCTGCTAGTAGAGTTGTATTTCCACCAAACGCCCAGTGGATGAGAAATAACCATGTAGCCTCGGAACGATGTCAGGAAAGAAAGATTTGCTACACGTTGTCAATCAAATAATGAATCCTTTTACGAAGTTAGAAGAACTAACATTTAAAAGTTACAAAACCGGAAAACATGTCAACAGAAAGAAGACTTATCCTCTTTCTCCCTATCATAGTTAGAATGCTGCTAGTAGAGTTGTATTTCCACCAAACGCCCAGTGGATGAGCAAATAACCATGTAGCCTCGGAACGATGTCAGGAAAGAAAGATTTGCTACACGTTGTCAATCAAATAATGAATCCTTTTACGAAGTTAGAAGAACTAACATTTAAAAGTTATAAAAGCGGAGAACATGTCAACAGAAAGAAGACTTATCCTCTTTCTCCCTATCGTAGGTAGAATGCTGCTAGTAGAGTTGTATTTCCACCAAACGCCCAGTGGATGAGCAAATAACCATGTAGCCTCGGAACGATGTCAGGAAAGAAAGATTTGCTACACGTTGTCAATCAAATAATGAATCCTTTTACGAAGTTAGAATAACTAACATTTAAAAGTTATAAAACCGGAGAACATGTCAACAGAAAGAAGACTTATCCTCTTTCTCCCTATCGTAGGTAGAATGCTGCTAGTAGAGTTGTATTTCCACCAAACGCCCAGTGGATGAGCAAATAACCATGTAGCCTCGGAACGATGTCAGGAAAGAAAGATTTGCTACACGTTGTCAATCAAATAATGAATCCTTTTACGAAGTTAGAAGAACTAACATTTAAAAGTTATAAAACCGGAAAACATGTCAACAGAAGGAAGACTTATCCTCTTTCTCCCTATCGTAGGTAGAATGCTGCTAGTAGAGTTGTATTTCCACCAAACGCCCAGTGGATGAGCAAATAACCATGTAGCCTCGGAACGATGTCAGGAAAGAAAGATTTGCTACACGTTGTCAATCAAATAATGAATCCTTTTACAAAGTTAGAAGAACTAACATTTAAAAGTTATAAAACCGGAGAACATGTCAACAGAAAGAAGACTTATCCTCTTTCTCCCTATCGTAGGTAGAATGCTGCTAGTAGAGTTGTATTTCCACCAAACGCCCAGTGGATGAGCAAATAACCATGTAGCCTCAGAACGATGTCAGGAAAGAAAGATTTGCTACACGTTGTCAATCAAATAATGAATCCTTTTACGAAGTTAGAAGAACTAACATTTAAAAGTTATAAAACCGGAGAACATGTCAACAGAAAGAAGACTTATCCTCTTTCTCCCTATCGTAGGTAGAATGCTGCTAGTAGAGTTGTATTTCCACCAAACGCCCAGTGGATGAGCAAATAACCATGTAGCCTCGGAACGATGTCAGGAAAGAAAGATTTGCTACACGTTGTCAATCAAATAATGAATCATTTTACGAAGTTAGAAGAACTAACATTTAAAAGTTATAAAACCGGAGAACATGTCAACAGAAAGAAGACTTATCCTCTTTCTCCCTATCGTAGGTAGAATGCTGCTAGTAGAGTTGTATTTCCACCAAACGCCCAGTGGATGAGCAAATAACCATGTAGCCTCGGAACGATGTCAGGAAAGAAAGATTTGCTACACGTTGTCAATCAAATAATGAATCCTTTTACGAAGTTCGAAGAACTAACATTTAAAAGTTATAAAAGCGGAGAACATGTCAACAGAAAGAAGACTTATCCTCTTTCTCCCGATCGTAGGTAGAATGCTGCTAGTAGAGTTGTATTTCCACCAAACGCCCAGTGGATGAGCAAATAACCATGTAGCCTCGGAACGATGTCAGGAAAGAAAGATTTGCTACACGTTGTCAATCAAATAATGAATCCTTTTACGAAGATAGAAGAACGAACATTTAAAAGTTATAAAAGCGGAGAACATGTCAACAGAAAGAAGACTTATCCTCTTTCTCCCTATCGTAGGTAGAATGCTGCTAGTAGAGTTGTATTTCCACCAAACGCCCAGTGGATGAGCAAATAACCATGTAGCCTCGGAACGATGTCAGGAAAGAAAGATTTGCTACACGTTGTCAATCAAATAATGAATCCTTTTACGAAGTTAGAAGAACTAACATTTAAAAGTTATAAAACCGGAGAACATGTCAACAGAAAGAAGACTTATCCGCTTTCTCCCTATCGTAGGTAGAATGCTGCTAGTAGAGTTGTATTTCCACCAAACGCCCAGTGGATGAGCAAATAACCATGTAGCCTCGGAACGATGTCAGGAAAGAAAGATTTGCTACACGTTGTCAATCAAATAATGAATCCTTTTACGAAGTTAGAAGAACTAACATTTAAAAGTTATAAAACCGGAGAACATGTCAACAGAAAGAAGACTTATCCTCTTTCTCCCTATCGTAGGTAGAATGCTGCTAGTAGAGTTGTATTTCCACCAAACGCCCAGTGGATGAGCAAATAACCATGTAGCCTCGGAACGATGTCAGGAAAGAAAGATTTGCTACACGTTGTCAATCAAATAATGAATCCTTTTACGAAGTTAGAAGAACTAACATTTAAAAGTTATAAAAAGGGAGAACATGTCAACAGAAAGAAGACTTATCCTCTTTCTCCCTATCGTAGGTAGAATGCTGCTAGTAGAGTTGTATTTCCACCAAATGCCCAGTGGATGAGCAAATAACCATGTAGCCTCGGAACGATGTCAGGAAAGAAAGATTTGCTACACGTTGTCAATCAAATAATGAATCCTTTTACGAAGTTAGAAGAACTAACATTTAAAAGTTATAAAACCGGAGAACATGTCAACAGAAAGAAGACTTATCCTCTTTCTCCCTATCGTAGGTAGAGTGCTGCTAGTAGAGTTGTATTTCCACCAAACGCCCAGTGGATGAGCAAATAACCATGTAGCCTCGGAACGATGTCAGGAAAGAAAGATTTGCTACACGTTGTCAATCAAATAATGAATCCTTTTACGAAGTTAGAAGAACTAACATATAAAAGTTATAAAACCGGAGAACATGTCAACAGAAAGAAGACTTATCCTCTTTCTCCCTATCGTAGGTAGAATGCTGCTAGTAGAGTTGTATTTCCACCAAACGCCCAGTGGATGAGCAAATAACCATGTAGCCTCGGAACGATGTCAGGAAAGAAAGATTTGCTACACGTTGTCAATCAAATAATGAATCCTTTTACGAAGTTAGAAGAACTAACATTTAAAAGTTATAAAACCGGAGAACATGTCAACAGAAAGAAGACTTATCCTCTTTCTCCCTATCGTAGGTAGAATGCTGCTAGTAGAGTTGTATTTCCACCAAACGCCCAGTGGATGAGCAAATAACCATGTAGCCTCGGAACGATGTCAGGAAAGAAAGATTTGCTACACGTTGTTAATCAAATAATGAATCCTTTTACGAAGTTAGAAGAACTAACATTTAAAAGTTATAAAACCGGAGAACATGTCAACAGAAAGAAGACTTATCCTCTTTCTCCCTATCGTAGGTAGAATGCTGCTAGTAGAGTTGTATTTCCACCAAACGCCCAGTGGATGAGCAAATAACCATGTAGCCTCGGAACGATGTCAGGAAAGAAAGATTTGCTACACGTTGTCAATCAAATAATGAATCCTTTTACGAAGTTAGAAGAACTAACATTTAAAAGTTATAAAACCGGAGAACATGTCAACAGAAAGAAGACTTATCCTCTTTCTCCCTATCGTAGGTAGAATGCTGCTAGTAGAGTTGTATTTCCACCAAACGCCCAGTGGATGAGCAAATAACCATGTAGCCTCGGAACGATGTCAGGAAAGAAAGATTTGCTACACGTTGTCAATCAAATAATGAATCCTTTTACGAAGTTAGAAGAACTAACATTTAAAAGTTATAAAACCGGAGAACATGTCAACAGAAAGAAGACTTATCCTCTTTCTCCCTATCGTAGGTAGAATGCTGCTAGTAGAGTTGTATTTCCACCAAACGCCCAGTGGATGAGCAAATAACCATGTAGCCTCGGAACGATGTCAGGAAAGAAAGATTTGCTACACGTTGTCAATCAAATAATGAATCCTTTTACGAAGTTAGAAGAACTAACATATAAAAGTTATAAAACCGGAGAACATGTCAACAGAAAGAAGACTTATCCTCTTTCTCCCTATCGTAGGTAGAATGCTGCTAGTAGAGTTGTATTTCCACCAAACGCCCAGTGGATGAGCAAATAACCATGTAGCCTCGGAACGATGTCAGGAAAGAAAGATTTGGTACACGTTGTCAATCAAATAATGAATCCTTTTACGAAGTTAGAATAACTAACATTTAAAAGTTATAAAACCGGAGAACATGTCAACAGAAAGAAGACTTATCCTCTTTCTCCCTATCGTAGGTAGAATGCTGCTAGTAGAGTTGTATTTCCACCAAACGCCCAGTGGATGAGCAAATAACCATGTAGCCTCGGAACGATGTCAGGAAAGAAAGATTTGCTACACGTTGTCAATCAAATAATGAATCCTTTTACGAAGTTAGAAGAACTAACATTTAAAAGTTATAAAACCGGAAAACATGTCAACAGAAGGAAGACTTATCCTCTTTCTCCCTATCGTAGGTAGAATGCTGCTAGTAGAGTTGTATTTCCACCAAACGCCCAGTGGATGAGCAAATAACCATGTAGCCTCGGAACGATGTCAGGAAAGAAAGATTTGCTACACGTTGTCAATCAAATAATGAATCCTTTTACAAAGTTAGAAGAACTAACATTTAAAAGTTATAAAACCGGAGAACATGTCAACAGAAAGAAGACTTATCCTCTTTCTCCCTATCGTAGGTAGAATGCTGCTAGTAGAGTTGTATTTCCACCAAACGCCCAGTGGATGAGCAAATAACCATGTAGCCTCGGAACGATGTCAGGAAAGAAAGATTTGCTACACGTTGTCAATCAAATAATGAATCATTTTACGAAGTTAGAAGAACTAACATTTAAAAGTTATAAAACCGGAGAACATGTCAACAGAAAGAAGACTTATCCTCTTTCTCCCTATCGTAGGTAGAATGCTGCTAGTAGAGTTGTATTTCCACCAAACGCCCAGTGGATGAGCAAATAACCATGTAGCCTCGGAACGATGTCAGGAAAGAAAGATTTGCTACACGTTGTCAATCAAATAATGAATCCTTTTACGAAGTTCGAAGAACTAACATTTAAAAGTTATAAAAGCGGAGAACATGTCAACAGAAAGAAGACTTATCCTCTTTCTCCCGATCGTAGGTAGAATGCTGCTAGTAGAGTTGTATTTCCACCAAACGCCCAGTGGATGAGCAAATAACCATGTAGCCTCGGAACGATGTCAGGAAAGAAAGATTTGCTACACGTTGTCAATCAAATAATGAATCCTTTTACGAAGATAGAAGAACGAACATTTAAAAGTTATAAAAGCGGAGAACATGTCAACAGAAAGAAGACTTATCCTCTTTCTCCCTATCGTAGGTAGAATGCTGCTAGTAGAGTTGTATTTCCACCAAACGCCCAGTGGATGAGCAAATAACCATGTAGCCTCGGAACGATGTCAGGAAAGAAAGATTTGCTACACGTTGTCAATCAAATAATGAATCCTTTTACGAAGTTAGAAGAACTAACATTTAAAAGTTATAAAACCGGAGAACATGTCAACAGAAAGAAGACTTATCCGCTTTCTCCCTATCGTAGGTAGAATGCTGCTAGTAGAGTTGTATTTCCACCAAACGCCCAGTGGATGAGCAAATAACCATGTAGCCTCGGAACGATGTCAGGAAAGAAAGATTTGCTACACGTTGTCAATCAAATAATGAATCCTTTTACGAAGTTAGAAGAACTAACATTTAAAAGTTATAAAACCGGAGAACATGTCAACAGAAAGAAGACTTATCCTCTTTCTCCCTATCGTAGGTAGAATGCTGCTAGTAGAGTTGTATTTCCACCAAACGCCCAGTGGATGAGCAAATAACCATGTAGCCTCGGAACGATGTCAGGAAAGAAAGATTTGCTACACGTTGTCAATCAAATAATGAATCCTTTTACGAAGTTAGAAGAACTAACATTTAAAAGTTATAAAACCGGAGAACATGTCAACAGAAAGAAGACTTATCCTCTTTCTCCCTATCGTAGGTAGAATGCTGCTAGTAGAGTTGTATTTCCACCAAACGCCCAGTGGATGAGCAAATAACCATGTAGCCTCGGAACGATGTCAGGAAAGAAAGATTTGCTACACGTTGTCAATCAAATAATGAATCCTTTTACGAAGTTAGAAGAACTAACATTTAAAAGTTATAAAACCGGAGAACATGTCAACAGAAAGAAGACTTATCCTCTTTCTCCCTATCGTAGGTAGAATGCTGCTAGTAGAGTTGTATTTCCACCAAACGCCCAGTGGATGAGCAAATAACCATGTAGCCTCGGAACGATGTCAGGAAAGAAAGATTTGCTACACGTTGTCAATCAAATAATGAATCCTTTTACGAAGTTAGAAGAACTAACATATAAAAGTTATAAAACCGGAGAACATGTCAACAGAAAGAAGACTTATCCTCTTTCTCCCTATCGTAGGTAGAATGCTGCTAGTAGAGTTGTATTTCCACCAAGCGCCCAGTGGATGAGCAAATAACCATGTAGCCTCGGAACGATGTCAGGAAAGAAAGATTTGCTACACGTTGTCAATCAAATAATGAATCCTTTTACGAAGTTAGAAGAACTAACATTTAAAAGTTATAAAACCGGAGAACATGTCAACAGAAAGAAGACTTATCCTCTTTCTCCCTATCGTAGGTAGAATGCTGCTAGTAGAGTTGTATTTCCACCAAACGCCCAGTGGATGAGCAAATAACCATGTAGCCTCGGAACGATGTCAGGAAAGAAAGATTTGCTACACGTTGTTAATCAAATAATGAATCCTTTTACGAAGTTAGAAGAACTAACATTTAAAAGTTATAAAACCGGAGAACATGTCAACAGAAAGAAGACTTATCCTCTTTCTCCCTATCGTAGGTAGAATGCTGCTAGTAGAGTTGTATTTCCACCAAACGCCCAGTGGATGAGCAAATAACCATGTAGCCTCGGAACGATGTCAGGAAAGAAAGATTTGCTACACGTTGTCAATCAAATAATGAATCCTTTTACGAAGTTAGAAGAACTAACATTTAAAAGTTATAAAACCGGAGAACATGTCAACAGAAAGAAGACTTATCCGCTTTCTCCCTATCGTAGGTAGAATGCTGCTAGTAGAGTTGTATTTCCACCAAACGCCCAGTGGATGAGCAAATAACCATGTAGCCTCGGAACGATGTCAGGAAAGAAAGATTTGCTACACGTTGTCAATCAAATAATGAATCCTTTTACGAAGTTAGAAGAACTAACATATAAAAGTTATAAAACCGGAGAACATGTCAACAGAAAGAAGACTTATCCTCTTTCTCCCTATCGTAGGTAGAATGCTGCTAGTAGAGTTGTATTTCCACCAAACGCCCAGTGGATGAGCAAATAACCATGTAGCCTCGGAACGATGTCAGGAAAGAAAGATTTGCTACACGTTGTCAATCAAATAATGAATCCTTTTACGAAGTTAGAAGAACTAACATTTAAAAGTTATAAAACCGGAGAACATGTCAACAGAAAGAAGACTTATCCTCTTTCTCCCTATCGTAGGTAGAATGCTGCTAGTAGAGTTGTATTTCCACCAAACGCCCAGTGGATGAGCAAATAACCATGTAGCCTCGGAACGATGTCAGGAAAGAAAGATTTGCTACACGTTGTCAATCAAATAATGAATCCTTTTACGAAGTTAGAAGAACTAACATTTAAAAGTTATAAAACCGGAGAACATGTCAACAGAAAGAAGACTTATCCTCTTTCTCCCTATCGTAGGTAGAATGCTGCTAGTAGAGTTGTATTTCCACCAAACGCCCAGTGGATGAGCAAATAACCATGTAGCCTCGGAACGATGTCAGGAAAGAAAGATTTGCTACACGTTGTCAATCAAATAATGAATCCTTTTACGAAGTTAGAAGAACTAACATTTAAAAGTTATAAAACCGGAGAACATGTCAACAGAAAGAAGACTTATCCTCTTTCTCCCTATCGTAGGTAGAATGCTGCTAGTAGAGTTGTATTTCCACCAAACGCCCAGTGGATGAGCAAATAACCATGTAGCCTCGGAACGATGTCAGGAAAGAAAGATTTGCTACACGTTGTTAATCAAATAATGAATCCTTTTACGAAGTTAGAAGAACTAACATATAAAAGTTATAAAACCGGAGAACATGTCAACAGAAAGAAGACTTATCCTCTTTCTCCCTATCGTAGGTAGAATGCTGCTAGTAGAGTTGTATTTCCACCAAATGCCCAGTGGATGAGCAAATAACCATGTAGCCTCGGAACGATGTCAGGAAAGAAAGATTTGCTACACGTTGTCAATCAAATAATGAATCCTTTTACGAAGTTAGAAGAACTAACATTTAAAAGTTATAAAACCGGAGAACATGTCAACAGAAAGAAGACTTATCCTCTTTCTCCCTATCGTAGGTAGAATGCTGCTAGTAGAGTTGTATTTCCACCAAACGCCCAGTGGATGAGCAAATAACCATGTAGCCTCGGAACGATGTCAGGAAAGAAAGATTTGCTACACGTTGTCAATCAAATAATGAATCCTTTTACGAAGTTAGAAGAACTAACATTTAAAAGTTATAAAACCGGAGAACATGTCAACAGAAAGAAGACTTATCCTCTTTCTCCCTATCGTAGGTAGAATGCTGCTAGTAGAGTTGTATTTCCACCAAACGCCCAGTGGATGAGCAAATAACCATGTAGCCTCGGAACGATGTCAGGAAAGAAAGATTTGCTACACGTTGTCAATCAAATAATGAATCCTTTTACGAAGTTAGAAGAACTAACATTTAAAAGTTATAAAACCGGAGAACATGTCAACAGAAAGAAGACTTATCCTCTTTCTCCCTATCGTAGGTAGAATGCTGCTAGTAGAGTTGTATTTCCACCAAACGCCCAGTGGATGAGCAAATAACCATGTAGCCTCGGAACGATGTCAGGAAAGAAAGATTTGCTACACGTTGTCAATCAAATAATGAATCCTTTTACGAAGTTAGAAGAACTAACATATAAAAGTTATAAAACCGGAGAACATGTCAACAGAAAGAAGACTTATCCTCTTTCTCCCTATCGTAGGTAGAATGCTGCTAGTAGAGTTGTATTTCCACCAAACGCCCAGTGGATGAGCAAATAACCATGTAGCCTCGGAACGATGTCAGGAAAGAAAGATTTGCTACACGTTGTCAATCAAATAATGAATCCTTTTACGAAGTTAGAAGAACTAACATTTAAAAGTTATAAAACCGGAGAACATGTCAACAGAAAGAAGACTTATCCTCTTTCTCCCTATCGTAGGTAGAATGCTGCTAGTAGAGTTGTATTTCCACCAAACGCCCAGTGGATGAGCAAATAACCATGTAGCCTCGGAACGATGTCAGGAAAGAAAGATTTGCTACACGTTGTTAATCAAATAATGAATCCTTTTACGAAGTTAGAAGAACTAACATTTAAAAGTTATAAAACCGGAGAACATGTCAACAGAAAGAAGACTTATCCTCTTTCTCCCTATCGTAGGTAGAATGCTGCTAGTAGAGTTGTATTTCCACCAAACGCCCAGTGGATGAGCAAATAACCATGTAGCCTCGGAACGATGTCAGGAAAGAAAGATTTGCTACACGTTGTCAATCAAATAATGAATCCTTTTACGAAGTTAGAAGAACTAACATTTAAAAGTTATAAAACCGGAGAACATGTCAACAGAAAGAAGACTTATCCGCTTTCTCCCTATCGTAGGTAGAATGCTGCTAGTAGAGTTGTATTTCCACCAAACGCCCAGTGGATGAGCAAATAACCATGTAGCCTCGGAACGATGTCAGGAAAGAAAGATTTGCTACACGTTGTCAATCAAATAATGAATCCTTTTACGAAGTTAGAAGAACTAACATTTAAAAGTTATAAAACCGGAGAACATGTCAACAGAAAGAAGACTTATCCTCTTTCTCCCTATCGTAGGTAGAATGCTGCTAGTAGAGTTGTATTTCCACCAAACGCCCAGTGGATGAGCAAATAACCATGTAGCCTCGGAACGATGTCAGGAAAGAAAGATTTGCTACACGTTGTCAATCAAATAATGAATCCTTTTACGAAGTTAGAAGAACTAACATTTAAAAGTTATAAAACCGGAGAACATGTCAACAGAAAGAAGACTTATCCTCTTTCTCCCTATCGTAGGTAGAATGCTGCTAGTAGAGTTGTATTTCCACCAAACGCCCAGTGGATGAGCAAATAACCATGTAGCCTCGGAACGATGTCAGGAAAGAAAGATTTGCTACACGTTGTCAATCAAATAATGAATCCTTTTACGAAGTTAGAAGAACTAACATTTAAAAGTTATAAAACCGGAGAACATGTCAACAGAAAGAAGACTTATCCTCTTTCTCCCTATCGTAGGTAGAATGCTGCTAGTAGAGTTGTATTTCCACCAAACGCCCAGTGGATGAGCAAATAACCATGTAGCCTCGGAACGATGTCAGGAAAGAAAGATTTGCTACACGTTGTCAATCAAATAATGAATCCTTTTACGAAGTTAGAAGAACTAACATATAAAAGTTATAAAACCGGAGAACATGTCAACAGAAAGAAGACTTATCCTCTTTCTCCCTATCGTAGGTAGAATGCTGCTAGTAGAGTTGTATTTCCACCAAACGCCCAGTGGATGAGCAAATAACCATGTAGCCTCGGAACGATGTCAGGAAAGAAAGATTTGCTACACGTTGTCAATCAAATAATGAATCCTTTTACGAAGATAGAAGAACTAACATTTAAAAGTTATAAAACCGGAGAACATGTCAACAGAAAGAAGACTTATCCTCTTTCTCCCTATCGTAGGTAGAATGCTGCTAGTAGAGTTGTATTTCCACCAAACGCCCAGTGGATGAGCAAATAACCATGTAGCCTCGGAACGATGTCAGGAAAGAAAGATTTGCTACACGTTGTCAATCAAATAATGAATCCTTTTACGAAGTTAGAAGAACTAACATTTAAAAGTTACAAAACCGGAAAACATGCCAACAGAAAGAAGACTTATCCTCTTTCTCCCTATCATAGTTAGAATGCTGCTAGTAGAGTTGTATTTCCACCAAACGCCCAGTGGATGAGCAAATAACCATGTAGCCTCGGAACGATGTCAGGAAAGAAAGATTTGCTACACGTTGTCAATCAAATAATGAATCCTTTTACGAAGATAGAAGAACTAACATTTAAAAGTTATAAAACCGGAGAACATGTCAACAGAAAGAAGACTTATCCTCTTTCTCCCTATCGTAGGTAGAATGCTGCTAGTAGAGTTGTATTTCCACCAAACGCCCAGTGGATGAGCAAATAACCATGTAGCCTCGGAACGATGTCAGGAAAGAAAGATTTGCTACACGTTGTCAATCAAATAATGAATCCTTTTCGAAGATAGAAGAACGAACATATAAAAATTATAAAAGCGGACAACATGTGAACAGAAAGAAGACTTATCCTCTTTCTCCCTATCGTAGGTAGAATGCTGCTAGTAGAGTTGTATTTCCACCAAACGCCCAGTGGATGAGCAAATAACCATGTAGCCTCGGAACGATGTCAGGAAAGAAAGATTTGCTACACGTTGTCAATCAAATAATGAATCCTTTTACGAAGTTAGAAGAACTAACAATTAAAAGTTATAAAACCGGAGTGCATGTCAACAGAAAGAAGACTTATCCTCTTTCTCCCTATCGTAGGTAGAATGCTGCTAGTAGAGTTGTATTTCCACCAAACGCCCAGTGGATGAGCAAATAACCATGTAGCCTCGGAACGATGTCAGGAAAGAAAGATTTGCTACACGTTGTCAATCAAATAATGAATCCTTTTACGAAGTTAGAAGAACTAACATTTAAAAGTTATAAAAGCGGAGAACATGTCAACAGAAAGAAGACTTATCCTCTTTCTCCCTATCGTAGGTAGAATGCTGCTAGTAGAGTTGTATTTCCACCAAACGCCCAGTGGATGAGCAAATAACCATGTAGCCTCGGAACGATGTCAGGAAAGAAAGATTTGCTACACGTTGTCAATCAAATAATGAATCCTTTTACGAAGTTAGAAGAACTAACATTTAAAAGTTATAAAACCGGAGAACATGTCAACAGAAAGAAGACTTATCCTCTTTCTCCCTATCGTAGGTAGAATGCTGCTAGTAGAGTTGTATTTCCACCAAACGCCCAGTGGATGAGCAAATAACCATGTAGCCTCGGAACGATGTCAGGAAAGAAAGATTTGCTACACGTTGTCAATCAAATAATGAATCCTTTTACGAAGATAGAAGAACTAACATTTAAAAGTTATAAAACCGGAAAACATGTCAACAGAAGGAAGACTTATCCTCTTTCTCCCTATCGTAGGTAGAATGCTGCTAGTAGAGTTGTATTTCCACCAAACGCCCAGTGGATGAGCAAATAACCATGTAGCCTCGGAACGATGTCAGGAAAGAAAGATTTGCTACACGTTGTCAATCAAATAATGAATCCTTTTACAAAGTTAGAAGAACTAACATTTAAAAGTTATAAAACCGGAGAACATGTCAACAGAAAGAAGACTTATCCTCTTTCTCCCTATCGTAGGTAGAATGCTGCTAGTAGAGTTGTATTTCCACCAAACGCCCAGTGGATGAGCAAATAACCATGTAGCCTCGGAACGATGTCAGGAAAGAAAGATTTGCTACACGTTGTCAATCAAATAATGAATCCTTTTACGAAGTTAGAAGAACTAACATTTAAAAGTTATAAAAGCGGAGAACATGTCAACAGAAAGAAGACTTATCCTCTTTCTCCCTATCGTAGGTAGAATGCTGCTAGTAGAGTTGTATTTCAACCAAACGCCCAGTGGATGAGCAAATAACCATGTAGCCTCGGAACGATGTCAGGAAAGAAAGATTTGCTACACGTTGTCAATCAAATAATGAATCCTTTTACGAAGTTAGAAGAACTAACATTTAAAAGTTATAAAACCGGAGAACATGTCAACAGAAAGAAGACTTATCCTCTTTCTCCCTATCGTAGGTAGAATGCTGCTAGTAGAGTTGTATTTCCACCAAACGCCCAGTGGATGAGCAAATAACCATGTAGCCTCGGAACGATGTCAGGAAAGAAAGATTTGCTACACGTTGTCAATCAAATAATGAATCATTTTACGAAGTTAGAAGAACTAACATTTAAAAGTTATAAAACCGGAGAACATGTCAACAGAAAGAAGACTTATCCTCTTTCTCCCTATCGTAGGTAGAATGCTGCTAGTAGAGTTGTATTTCCACCAAACGCCCAGTGGATGAGCAAATAACCATGTAGCCTCGGAACGATGTCAGGAAAGAAAGATTTGCTACACGTTGTCAATCAAATAATGAATCCTTTTACGAAGTTAGAAGAACTAACATTTAAAAGTTATAAAACCGGAAAACATGTCAACAGAAGGAAGACTTATCCTCTTTCTCCCTATCGTAGGTAGAATGCTGCTAGTAGAGTTGTATTTCCACCAAACGCCCAGTGGATGAGCAAATAACCATGTAGCCTCGGAACGATGTCAGGAAAGAAAGATTTGCTACACGTTGTCAATCAAATAATGAATCCTTTTACAAAGTTAGAAGAACTAACATTTAAAAGTTATAAAAGCGGAGAACATGTCAACAGAAAGAAGACTTATCCTCTTTCTCCCTATCGTAGGTAGAATGCTGCTAGTAGAGTTGTATTTCCACCAAACGCCCAGTGGATGAGCAAATAACCATGTAGCCTCGGAACGATGTCAGGAAAGAAAGATTTGCTACACGTTGTCAATCAAATAATGAATCCTTTTACGAAGTTAGAAGAACTAACATTTAAAAGTTATAAAAGCGGAGAACATGTCAACAGAAAGAAGACTTATCCTCTTTCTCCCTATCGTAGGTAGAATGCTGCTAGTAGAGTTGTATTTCAACCAAACGCCCAGTGGATGAGCAAATAACCATGTAGCCTCGGAACGATGTCAGGAAAGAAAGATTTGCTACACGTTGTCAATCAAATAATGAATCCTTTTACGAAGTTAGAAGAACTAACATTTAAAAGTTATAAAACCGGAGAACATGTCAACAGAAAGAAGACTTATCCTCTTTCTCCCTATCGTAGGTAGAATGCTGCTAGTAGAGTTGTATTTCCACCAAACGCCCAGTGGATGAGCAAATAACCATGTAGCCTCGGAACGATGTCAGGAAAGAAAGATTTGCTACACGTTGTCAATCAAATAATGAATCATTTTACGAAGTTAGAAGAACTAACATTTAAAAGTTATAAAACCGGAGAACATGTCAACAGAAAGAAGACTTATCCTCTTTCTCCCTATCGTAGGTAGAATGCTGCTAGTAGAGTTGTATTTCCACCAAACGCCCAGTGGATGAGCAAATAACCATGTAGCCTCGGAACGATGTCAGGAAAGAAAGATTTGCTACACGTTGTCAATCAAATAATGAATCCTTTTACGAAGTTAGAAGAACTAACATTTAAAAGTTATAAAACCGGAGAACATGTCAACAGAAAGAAGACTTATCCGCTTTCTCCCTATCGTAGGTAGAATGCTGCTAGTAGAGTTGTATTTCCACCAAACGCCCAGTGGATGAGCAAATAACCATGTAGCCTCGGAACGATGTCAGGAAAGAAAGATTTGCTACACGTTGTCAATCAAATAATGAATCCTTTTACGAAGTTAGAAGAACTAACATTTAAAAGTTATAAAACCGGAAAACATGTCAACAGAAAGAAGACTTATCCTCTTTCTCCCTATCATAGTTAGAATGCTGCTAGTAGAGTTGTATTTCCACCAAACGCCCAGTGGATGAGCAAATAACCATGTAGCCTCGGAACGATGTCAGGAAAGAAAGATTTGCTACACGTTGTCAATCAAATAATGAATCCTTTTACGAATATAGAAGAACTAACATTTAAAAGTTATAAAACCGGAGAACATGTCAACAGAAAGAAGACTTATCCTCTTTCTCCCTATCGTAGGTAGAATGCTGCTAGTAGAGTTGTATTTCCACCAAACGCCCAGTGGATGAGCAAATAACCATGTAGCCTCGGAACGATGTCAGGAAAGAAAGATTTGCTACACGTTGTCAATCAAATAATGAATCCTTTTCGAAGATAGAAGAACGAACATATAAAAATTATAAAAGCGGAGAACATGTCAACAGAAAGAAGACTTATCCTCTTTCTCCCTATCGTAGGTAGAATGCTGCTAGTAGAGTTGTATTTCCACCAAACGCCCAGTGGATGAGCAAATAACCATGTAGCCTCGGAACGATGTCAGGAAAGAAAGATTTGCTACACGTTGTCAATCAAATAATGAATCCTTTTACGAAGTTCGAAGAACTAACATTTAAAAGTTATAAAAGCGGAGAACATGTCAACAGAAAGAAGACTTATCCTCTTTCTCCCGATCGTAGGTAGAATGCTGCTAGTAGAGTTGTATTTCCACCAAACGCCCAGTGGATGAGCAAATAACCATGTAGCCTCGGAACGATGTCAGGAAAGAAAGATTTGCTACACGTTGTCAATCAAATAATGAATCCTTTTACGAAGTTAGAAGAACTAACATTTAAAAGTTATAAAACCGGAGAACATGTCAACAGAAAGAAGACTTATCCTCTTTCTCCCTATCGTAGGTAGAATGCTGCTAGTAGAGTTGTATTTCCACCAAACGCCCAGTGGATGAGCAAATAACCATGTAGCCTCGGAACGATGTCAGGAAAGAAAGATTTGCTACACGTTGTTAATCAAATAATGAATCCTTTTACGAAGTTAGAAGAACTAACATTTAAAAGTTATAAAACCGGAGAACATGTCAACAGAAAGAAGACTTATCCTCTTTCTCCCTATCGTAGGTAGAATGCTGCTAGTAGAGTTGTATTTCCACCAAACGCCCAGTGGATGAGCAAATAACCATGTAGCCTCGGAACGATGTCAGGAAAGAAAGATTTGCTACACGTTGTCAATCAAATAATGAATCCTTTTACGAAGTTAGAAGAACTAACATTTAAAAGTTATAAAACCGGAGAACATGTCAACAGAAAGAAGACTTATCCGCTTTCTCCCTATCGTAGGTAGAATGCTGCTAGTAGAGTTGTATTTCCACCAAACGCCCAGTGGATGAGCAAATAACCATGTAGCCTCGGAACGATGTCAGGAAAGAAAGATTTGCTACACGTTGTCAATCAAATAATGAATCCTTTTACGAAGTTCGAAGAACTAACATTTAAAAGTTATAAAAGCGGAGAACATGTCAACAGAAAGAAGACTTATCCTCTTTCTCCCTATCGTAGGTAGAATGCTGCTAGTAGAGTTGTATTTCCACCAAACGCCCAGTGGATGAGCAAATAACCATGTAGCCTCGGAACGATGTCAGGAAAGAAAGATTTGCTACACGTTGTCAATCAAATAATGAATCCTTTTACGAAGTTAGAAGAACTAACATTTAAAAGTTATAAAACCGGAGAACATGTCAACAGAAAGAAGACTTATCCTCTTTCTCCCTATCGTAGGTAGAATGCTGCTAGTAGAGTTGTATTTCCACCAAACGCCCAGTCGATGAGCAAATAACCATGTAGCCTCGGAACGATGTCAGGAAAGAAAGATTTGCTACACGTTGTCAATCAAATAATGAATCCTTTTACGAAGTTAGAAGAACTAACATTTAAAAGTTATAAAACCGGAGAACATGTCAACAGAAAGAAGACTTATCCTCTTTCTCCCTATCGTAGGTAGAATGCTGCTAGTAGAGTTGTATTTCCACCAAACGCCCAGTGGATGAGCAAATAACCATGTAGCCTCGGAACGATGTCAGGAAAGAAAGATTTGCTACACGTTGTCAATCAAATAATGAATCCTTTTACGAAGTTAGAAGAACTAACATATAAAAGTTATAAAACCGGAGAACATGTCAACAGAAAGAAGACTTATCCTCTTTCTCCCTATCGTAGGTAGAATGCTGCTAGTAGAGTTGTATTTCCACCAAACGCCCAGTGGATGAGCAAATAACCATGTAGCCTCGGAACGATGTCAGGAAAGAAAGATTTGCTACACGTTGTCAATCAAATAATGAATCCTTTTACGAAGTTAGAAGAACTAACATTTAAAAGTTATAAAACCGGAGAACATGTCAACAGAAAGAAGACTTATCCTCTTTCTCCCTATCGTAGGTAGAATGCTGCTAGTAGAGTTGTATTTCCACCAAACGCCCAGTGGATGAGCAAATAACCATGTAGCCTCGGAACGATGTCAGGAAAGAAAGATTTGCTACACGTTGTTAATCAAATAATGAATCCTTTTACGAAGTTAGAAGAACTAACATTTAAAAGTTATAAAACCGGAGAACATGTCAACAGAAAGAAGACTTATCCTCTTTCTCCCTATCGTAGGTAGAATGCTGCTAGTAGAGTTGTATTTCCACCAAACGCCCAGTGGATGAGCAAATAACCATGTAGCCTCGGAACGATGTCAGGAAAGAAAGATTTGCTACACGTTGTCAATCAAATAATGAATCCTTTTACGAAGTTAGAAGAACTAACATTTAAAAGTTATAAAACCGGAGAACATGTCAACAGAAAGAAGACTTATCCCCTTTCTCCCTATCGTAGGTAGAATGCTGCTAGTAGAGTTGTATTTCCACCAAACGCCCAGTGGATGAGCAAATAACCATGTAGCCTCGGAACGATGTCAGGAAAGAAAGATTTGCTACACGTTGTCAATCAAATAATGAATCCTTTTACGAAGTTAGAAGAACTAACATTTAAAAGTTATAAAACCGGAGAACATGTCAACAGAAAGAAGACTTATCCTCTTTCTCCCTATCGTAGGTAGAATGCTGCTAGTAGAGTTGTATTTCCACCAAACGCCCAGTGGATGAGCAAATAACCATGTAGCCTCGGAACGATGTCAGGAAAGAAAGATTTGCTACACGTTGTCAATCAAATAATGAATCCTTTTACGAAGTTAGAAGAACTAACATTTAAAAGTTATAAAACCGGAGAACATGTCAACAGAAAGAAGACTTATCCTCTTTCTCCCTATCGTAGGTAGAATGCTGCTAGTAGAGTTGTATTTCCACCAAACGCCCAGTGGATGAGCAAATAACCATGTAGCCTCGGAACGATGTCAGGAAAGAAAGATTTGCTACACGTTGTCAATCAAATAATGAATCCTTTTACGAAGTTAGAAGAACTAACATTTAAAAGTTATAAAACCGGAGAACATGTCAACAGAAAGAAGACTTATCCTCTTTCTCCCTATCGTAGGTAGAATGCTGCTAGTAGAGTTGTATTTCCACCAAACGCCCAGTGGATGAGCAAATAACCATGTAGCCTCGGAACGATGTCAGGAAAGAAAGATTTGCTACACGTTGTCAATCAAATAATGAATCCTTTTACGAAGTTAGAAGAACTAACATATAAAAGTTATAAAACCGGAGAACATGTCAACAGAAAGAAGACTTATCCTCTTTCTCCCTATCGTAGGTAGAATGCTGCTAGTAGAGTTGTATTTCCACCAAACGCCCAGTGGATGAGCAAATAACCATGTAGCCTCGGAACGATGTCAGGAAAGAAAGATTTGCTACACGTTGTCAATCAAATAATGAATCCTTTTACGAAGATAGAAGAACTAACATTTAAAAGTTATAAAACCGGAGAACATGTCAACAGAAAGAAGACTTATCCTCTTTCTCCCTATCGTAGGTAGAATGCTGCTAGTAGAGTTGTATTTCCACCAAACGCCCAGTGGATGAGCAAATAACCATGTAGCCTCGGAACGATGTCAGGAAAGAAAGATTTGCTACACGTTGTCAATCAAATAATGAATCCTTTTACGAAGTTAGAAGAACTAACATTTAAAAGTTATAAAACCGGAGAACATGTCAACAGAAAGAAGACTTATCCTCTTTCTCCCTATCGTAGGTAGAATGCTGCTAGTAGAGTTGTATTTCCACCAAACGCCCAGTGGATGAGCAAATAACCATGTAGCCTCGGAACGATGTCAGGAAAGAAAGATTTGCTACACGTTGTCAATCAAATAATGAATCCTTTTACGAAGTTAGAAGAACTAACATTTAAAAGTTATAAAACCGGAAAACATGTCAACAGAAGGAAGACTTATCCTCTTTCTCCCTATCGTAGGTAGAATGCTGCTAGTAGAGTTGTATTTCCACCAAACGCCCAGTGGATGAGCAAATAACCATGTAGCCTCGGAACGATGTCAGGAAAGAAAGATTTGCTACACGTTGTCAATCAAATAATGAATCCTTTTACAAAGTTAGAAGAACTAACATTTAAAAGTTATAAAACCGGAGAACATGTCAACAGAAAGAAGACTTATCCTCTTTCTCCCTATCGTAGGTAGAATGCTGCTAGTAGAGTTGTATTTCCACCAAACGCCCAGTGGATGAGCAAATAACCATGTAGCCTCGGAACGATGTCAGGAAAGAAAGATTTGCTACACGTTGTCAATCAAATAATGAATCCTTTTACGAAGTTAGAAGAACTAACATTTAAAAGTTATAAAAGCGGAGAACATGTCAACAGAAAGAAGACTTATCCTCTTTCTCCCTATCGTAGGTAGAATGCTGCTAGTAGAGTTGTATTTCAACCAAACGCCCAGTGGATGAGCAAATAACCATGTAGCCTCGGAACGATGTCAGGAAAGAAAGATTTGCTACACGTTGTCAATCAAATAATGAATCCTTTTACGAAGTTAGAAGAACTAACATTTAAAAGTTATAAAACCGGAGAACATGTCAACAGAAAGAAGACTTATCCTCTTTCTCCCTATCGTAGGTAGAATGCTGCTAGTAGAGTTGTATTTCCACCAAACGCCCAGTGGATGAGCAAATAACCATGTAGCCTCGGAACGATGTCAGGAAAGAAAGATTTGCTACACGTTGTCAATCAAATAATGAATCATTTTACGAAGTTAGAAGAACTAACATTTAAAAGTTATAAAACCGGAGAACATGTCAACAGAAAGAAGACTTATCCTCTTTCTCCCTATCGTAGGTAGAATGCTGCTAGTAGAGTTGTATTTCCACCAAACGCCCAGTGGATGAGCAAATAACCATGTAGCCTCGGAACGATGGCAGGAAAGAAAGATTTGCTACACGTTGTCAATCAAATAATGAATCCTTTTACGAAGTTAGAAGAACTAACATTTAAAAGTTATAAAACCGGAGAACATGTCAACAGAAAGAAGACTTATCCGCTTTCTCCCTATCGTAGGTAGAATGCTGCTAGTAGAGTTGTATTTCCACCAAACGCCCAGTGGATGAGCAAATAACCATGTAGCCTCGGAACGATGTCAGGAAAGAAAGATTTGCTACACGTTGTCAATCAAATAATGAATCCTTTTACGAAGTTAGAAGAACTAACATTTAAAAGTTATAAAACCGGAGAACATGTCAACAGAAAGAAGACTTATCCTCTTTCTCCCTATCGTAGGTAGAATGCTGCTAGTAGAGTTGTATTTCCACCAAACGCCCAGTGGATGAGCAAATAACCATGTAGCCTCGGAACGATGTCAGGAAAGAAAGATTTGCTACACGTTGTCAATCAAATAATGAATCCTTTTACGAAGTTAGAAGAACTAACATTTAAAAGTTATAAAACCGGAAAACATGTCAACAGAAAGAAGACTTATCCTCTTTCTCCCTATCATAGTTAGAATGCTGCTAGTAGAGTTGTATTTCCACCAAACGCCCAGTGGATGAGCAAATAACCATGTAGCCTCGGAACGATGTCAGGAAAGAAAGATTTGCTACACGTTGTCAATCAAATAATGAATCCTTTTACGAATATAGAAGAACTAACATTTAAAAGTTATAAAACCGGAGAACATGTCAACAGAAAGAAGACTTATCCTCTTTCTCCCTATCGTAGGTAGAATGCTGCTAGTAGAGTTGTATTTCCACCAAACGCCCAGTGGATGAGCAAATAACCATGTAGCCTCGGAACGATGTCAGGAAAGAAAGATTTGCTACACGTTGTCAATCAAATAATGAATCCTTTTCGAAGATAGAAGAACGAACATATAAAAATTATAAAAGCGGACAACATGTGAACAGAAAGAAGACTTATCCTCTTTCTCCCTATCGTAGGTAGAATGCTGCTAGTAGAGTTGTATTTCCACCAAACGCCCAGTGGATGAGCAAATAACCATGTAGCCTCGGAACGATGTCAGGAAAGAAAGATTTGCTACACGTTGTCAATCAAATAATGAATCCTTTTACGAAGTTCGAAGAACTAACATTTAAAAGTTATAAAAGCGGAGAACATGTCAACAGAAAGAAGACTTATCCTCTTTCTCCCGATCGTAGGTAGAATGCTGCTAGTAGAGTTGTATTTCCACCAAACGCCCAGTGGATGAGCAAATAACCATGTAGCCTCGGAACGATGTCAGGAAAGAAAGATTTGCTACACGTTGTCAATCAAATAATGAATCCTTTTACGAAGATAGAAGAACTAACATTTAAAAGTTATAAAAGCGGAGAACATGTCAACAGAAAGAAGACTTATCCTCTTTCTCCCTATCGTAGGTAGAATGCTGCTAGTAGAGTTGTATTTCCACCAAACGCCCAGTGGATGAGCAAATAACCATGTAGCCTCGGAACGATGTCAGGAAAGAAAGATTTGCTACACGTTGTCAATCAAATAATGAATCCTTTTACGAAGTTAGAAGAACTAACATTTAAAAGTTATAAAACCGGAGAACATGTCAACAGAAAGAAGACTTATCCGCTTTCTCCCTATCGTAGGTAGAATGCTGCTAGTAGAGTTGTATTTCCACCAAACGCCCAGTGGATGAGCAAATAACCATGTAGCCTCGGAACGATGTCAGGAAAGAAAGATTTGCTACACGTTGTCAATCAAATAATGAATCCTTTTACGAAGTTAGAAGAACTAACATTTAAAAGTTATAAAACCGGAGAACATGTCAACAGAAAGAAGACTTATCCTCTTTCTCCCTATCGTAGGTAGAATGCTGCTAGTAGAGTTGTATTTCCACCAAACGCCCAGTGGATGAGCAAATAACCATGTAGCCTCGGAACGATGTCAGGAAAGAAAGATTTGCTACACGTTGTCAATCAAATAATGAATCCTTTTACGAAGTTAGAAGAACTAACATTTAAAAGTTATAAAACCGGAGAACATGTCAACAGAAAGAAGACTTATCCTCTTTCTCCCTATCGTAGGTAGAATGCTGCTAGTAGAGTTGTATTTCCACCAAACGCCCAGTGGATGAGCAAATAACCATGTAGCCTCGGAACGATGTCAGGAAAGAAAGATTTGCTACACGTTGTCAATCAAATAATGAATCCTTTTACGAAGTTAGAAGAACTAACATTTAAAAGTTATAAAAGCGGAGAACATGTCAACAGAAAGAAGACTTATCCTCTTTCTCCCTATCGTAGGTAGAATGCTGCTAGTAGAGTTGTATTTCCACCAAACGCCCAGTGGATGAGCAAATAACCATGTAGCCTCGGAACGATGTCAGGAAAGAAAGATTTGCTACACGTTGTTAATCAAATAATGAATCCTTTTACGAAGTTAGAAGAACTAACATTTAAAAGTTATAAAACCGGAGAACATGTCAACAGAAAGAAGACTTATCCTCTTTCTCCCTATCGTAGGTAGAATGCTGCTAGTAGAGTTGTATTTCCACCAAACGCCCAGTGGATGAGCAAATAACCATGTAGCCTCGGAACGATGTCAGGAAAGAAAGATTTGCTACACGTTGTCAATCAAATAATGAATCCTTTTACGAAGTTAGAAGAACTAACATTTAAAAGTTATAAAACCGGAGAACATGTCAACAGAAAGAAGACTTATCCTCTTTCTCCCTATCGTAGGTAGAATGCTGCTAGTAGAGTTGTATTTCCACCAAACGCCCAGTGGATGAGCAAATAACCATGTAGCCTCGGAACGATGTCAGGAAAGAAAGATTTGCTACACGTTGTCAATCAAATAATGAATCCTTTTACGAAGTTAGAAGAACTAACATTTAAAAGTTATAAAACCGGAGAACATGTCAACAGAAAGAAGACTTATCCTCTTTCTCCCTATCGTAGGTAGAATGCTGCTAGTAGAGTTGTATTTCCACCAAACGCCCTGTAGTGGTTAATAAAAAGGATAAATGTGAGAAGAGTGACCGTGAAAAAAGGGAAAGAAAGAAAGAAATGCAGATCGGATTTCGTATCACAGAAAATCTATTGTTGGGGTGGTCCTTGTGGCGTTTTTGAGCAAAAGTTAAACCAATTTCCACTACAAAATTTTTGAAAAGGAACAGAGAATAACAGAATGTAACTGACAGGGGGAAGTGGCGTAGATAAATCATCCTTTACCAGGTTAACTTGTCTTCTTTCTTGCGGCGTCTCCTTCATTTCTGGGTGAAAAGTCGGCTCCGAAATCTTGCAGTAAGTTTCATTGTCCAGGAATTTATAATGTGCACAAAACCGTCTTGCTCTTAAATACAATTTATTTTAGTTGCTTCTCTCCATCCTCCGAATTTCATAATAACTTCCACAATGTCTACACATTAATAAGTTTATTCGTCTTAATCAGCTCACGTCTGCCTTAAGCTACTGCTATCAAGAGACAATTGAAAACGGATAGAAAAACAAAAAAGGTTACAATTTTGGTATTTTCTCTCTGCCGTCGAGCGCTCATACTGCTGCGACGGGATATTTATATCTGAGGGGACGAATGTAGCGCGGCGAAATTCAAAGTCCCGCTACATCGCCCCCTCGAGGCAGGCTAGCAAACAATAGAATAGATATACCTAAATGTCAATTATACATATTTTCTTAGGAAAGGCCACGTGCATTCATAGGGGATTATCTTACTTTCTAAATCTATATACTAAATACAATTATTACAGTTTGGATCCTTTGTACACAATTAATAAATATATTTACATACAGTTTGTTTGAAAAAGCTGCTCGCCAGCGCAGTTAATGTTGTGTGCTCCCAGCGTTGGTTTCCCAATGCATCTCTGGCAGCACGTAGTCTTTGCGCACGCGCAGTAGCATCACTGAATTTCGCGTGCGGCAGTTTCAAAATTGCTGTGTTATGACAGTCTTGAACAGTATTCACTTTCACAAAGTGTTCATTACAAGTTGTTATTCCAGCATAAATGGCGTGTTAAGTCCGGTGACACCATAAGATTGAGCGTGTGCGTGATCTGAAGCAATGTCTATGTCTTCTGTTAAGACACAACACTCCAGGTCCTTGTGCGTTTTCATGACTATTGTTCCCGGGGCATATATGGTCGATGTAGTTTTTAGCCTCCACATCGCCTACGACAGGTGCTGAGTTTATAGTCTCCAAAGCATCTGAAGGCCGGCCAGGAACAACGGCGTCGATGTTCGCAAAGGTAGGTGTTTCACCACATTGTTTACACTTGCCAACAAACGTTCATTTGCAGTGTGAAAATCCTCATTATCGTCGAAGTAAATTGCAGTTTATATCGATTTACAAACAGTTATTTGGTTTATGCAACATAAGTTTCATAAACAACACAAAATTCGTCGTTTATAACGTTCACTGTTTAACACAGTTTGTAACACTTTTTTGCCATATTTACATTTTAACAAAGCTCACTTTGTCCAAGCATGTTTACATCGTTAATTCTGAAAGCTTACATTCCGTGGTCACATTTCAAAATATGTTGACAATATGCAAAGTTTTTATACATATACAAATACATATAAATTTACAAGAATATGCATGTGAAATATCTATACTAAAAAAAAATTATACTAAGTCCCATTGGCTTTCTTTTATTGGGGTATTAATTTTTTATTCAGGTTTGGGTGTGCCAAGGGATATAAGACTTAATATTTAAAAGCACGGGCTTTCCTTCATTTATTATTTACCTCTTTTTTTTTTTTTTATTCCATATCTTGGCTAGTGGTTGACCAGGCTTGTAATGCCATTCTCAATTTTCTTCATTTCTTTTAATTCATACCTGAAAGTTTACTGTCACACAATATATTCTTACATTCCATAAACAAACAACACCCAGCTGCAGGAGGTGGTAGGATAATGGAGAAAGAAAGAAAGAAAGACTGGAAGAAACTATTCACTACCTATAAACTACCAAATCCTACAGCTAATACATAAAAAAAGAGAACATAATACATTATAACGTTTGCATCACCTTCAAGGGGTGTGTGAAAGGAGGTACTTACAATTTACCAAATCATGGGTAAATGTAAGTGTCCTTACGTCAAGTCTGTGTAGTGTAACGTCATGACAGATTCTCTGTTTGTGTTCTGACTGTTCATATGACTAAGTGTATTATACCTTAACAAATCCTTGCATGAGTAAATCACATATCTGCTCAGTACTTCCTCGATATCTCCACTTCTTGTGGATACCGTCTATACAAATGGAAAATATATCTCTCAGAGATTGTCTCTCTCATAATGTGTATTATATAATAACATACCAAATTTCCTCTCAAGAGTTCAACCATGAACTTTCTTCTACTTTAGTGAAGGTCAAACATCATGTATGTGGTGTATATATATATATCATTTCTTTGTATAAAACATAAATAAAGAACATAGTATTATAATTGACAGTAAAATGTCTCTTTCTCAGTGTCCGTTGCTCGATGTCGGCTGCACGGGTGGCCACTGCTCCTTTTTACTTACCTTGCATTGCCTGAAAAAGTGGAGGTGTTGTACGAATCGCAAAACGGCCTTAATAACTCTATCTTTTGCTTCCTCAGGGTTTTCTGTCTTGTGTAAAAAAAATTTTTCTATACAAATGTATTCACATGAGGGCTGTGTAAAAACTGTATTTCAACTTAAGTTCCTTAAAATATCATTCTCCTTATCTGAGCACTAACTAGAAATGTTTTCTTCCACACACTGGCTTAACAAAACTTAACGAAAGGTTACCAAGTTACACTTCTGCAATAAATTAAGGCTAACGTGTTTCCAAGTTACATTCTTATTAAACTTCTTTCCACAGCTGTAATCATCATTATGTTCACTCTGCTTTTCTTGCATTCATTCATTTTCGAGGGCACTGTAAAGAGATTCACCTTTAACGCCTTGTACTCACGTGTTTTAACTCATCACAAATGTATTCTCTCAAACTGAAATTCTTATGTAATCTTAAAGATGTAGACTGTTTACTCACTTCTCCATGTAGCACAATATTACCAAAACATTCTCACTCATTCCTTACTCACATATTCATCATAATATATATATTCTTATACATTAAACATATTCCTCATCAAACATTAATATATCACATACGTGGGGCCATTTGGCACTTCCATTCTCATAAAACTCCAATAATATTTTCCTCAAATAATCTCTTGTCTCCATCAGCAACTTCACAGTAACTTACCTTCTTATATTAACTTAAATATTAACTCATTCATTCTTACATCCTCATTCATTCTGCTACATACCTATGTCATTACTGATCTCATTGTAGTGCCTCGAAATAACTAACTAGTGGTTGATTCACCTTATAATTTACAATTAACAACAAATGTAACCTGTGTAGATCTCATTCCTACATGAATATCTTTTCTCACCTGGGTTTACATTCTCTTCATAATTATGTATACAAGTGTAACTGCAGTATATAATTTCCATAAATGAATGTTTGTGTTCTTAGGCTGAATAACTTAATGTGTCGTGTATTCAATACAAATATTTATGATCTCGTTTTCACAGCAACTTGCTCATGTTCAACTTAGTTATCATTATATTATGTTGTTTTAGTGCACAAAGGGTTTCAAATGTCTGTGGGGATGCAGCCCCCTCGGCTTGTGAGATAGCGGGTATTCTAGGGAGTAACAACCTGGGTGAGGTATGCTTGCTATTCTGAAAGGACCTGAATATAATAGCTGCCATTTTCTGTTCAGTTGTTTTAACTTTGTAGACTTGGGATGTGAACGCAAAAGAACAAAGTCATCAACCTGATAGGTTTGTGTATTTGTAACATATCTGTCATACTTCTCTTTCCTGATCTTGGCTTTATTGCACAACGTAGTGTATGCCTGTCTTACTTTCTCTTCCAAAGGTGTGTGTGTTGTGGATGCGGTTAGCTTTGGAATGGGCATAGCCCACTTGTTCTGTTCAGGTTTGTTTAATAATAATTCCTGTGGTGGGTATCCTGTTGAGGCATGAGGCAAGTTGTTTACTATCTGCTCAAAGGGTGCTAAAAATTCGATCCACTTTGTGTGTTTACGAGGTGAATGTATTCTCATAAATTGACCAAACTCTCTAAAAATCCTTTCTACAGGGTTCCCTTCTGGGTGAAATGCTGATGTAAGAATATGTTTGATGTTATGTGTGGCAACAAAAGATTTCCATTTTCTTCCCGTAAAATAGGGTGCGTTATCCGTGATAATGCTGTGGGGTTTGCCAAACCTTGTAAAGTAACTGTTAGTCAAACGTCTAGTAATAGCAGATGCGTTGACAGTGCGGATAGCAAACAATTTTAAGTATTTTGAGAAGACATCAAATACAGCAACGATGTATTTCACACCTCCACGAGCTCTGGGATAAGGTCCGGCGATATCCAACGATACTATCTCCAAAGGTCGGGTTGGTACAATAGGATGTAATTCATTCAAAGATGATCGGTTGGAAAATTTTGCTTTTTGGCAGATGATACATTTACGAACAATTTGCAACACTCTCCGACGCAGATTGGGAAAGTAACAGTACTGTACTATTTTATCAGTGCATTTGGTGACTCCGTAGTGTCCCCAAGTTTTGTGTGTGAACAGAATAAAATCGTCAACATGCGCGTCGGGTAGACAAACACACCAATGGTGCGAGTCTGGGGTACGCCTATGAAAAAGTACATTTTTGTGTATCGTGTAATATTTTTGTAAATGTGAAGAAGGATCTGTACGTAATTTCTTTTTGATATTTGACCACCTGGGGTCGCTGTCCTGAAGTGAAGCAAAGTTCTTGCACATATTGCGGTAGTATGGGGCGTATGTACCATCATACATAAGTAAGATGTTAAAGTCTGATATTTGCTCGGAAAGTTCCGAAAAATCCTGTATGCCTTGGGGCAAACGGGACAGGGCATCGGCTACTACGTTTGATTTACCTTTAATGTAAATAATTTCGAAGCTGTATTCTTGGAGTGAAAGGCACCACCGGGTGAGCCGTGAATGAAGCAATTTGCATGATAGTAAGAAAGAAAGGGCTTGGTGGTCTGTGTATATGCGAGTATGTTTACCCCAAAGAAAGTAGCGAAACTTACGGAATGCCCAAATAATGGCAAGAGCCTCCCGTTCCGTCACCGAGTACGACCTCTCGCACTCAGTGAGCGTGCGGCTCGCAATACTTATCGGTTTGATGACAGATTGTCTTGATTCGGATTGAATTTGAAATAGAAAAGCTCCAAGGCCGTATGATGACGAATCCGTGGCTAGGCAGAAATCTGACGTCATGTCAGGGTGGCAGAGGAGGGGTGCGTTCACCAATGCATCTTTAATAGCCTGAAAATCAGCTTGGCAAAACTCTGTCCATCTCCAAATTGCGTTCTTTTTCAGTAAAGTTAGCAGGTGAGAGCTGTTCAGAAGCTGTTTTGAAACAAACTTCCGAAAGAAAGAAGATAAACCTAAGAATGCTTTCAACTGTTTGCGGTTTTGTGGAGGAGGGAAATTACGAATAGCATCAATCTTCTTAGAATCGGGACGAATACCTTCCGGCGAGACAATATGGCCTAAAAACTTGATTTCACGCCTTCCTACTTTGGACTTAGAAAGATTTACTGTGACTCCAGCTTGTGAAAATTTAAATAAAATTTGCTGTAACAGATCAATATGTTCCTCCCACGTATTTGTTGCCACGACAATATCATCGACGTACGCCGTGACGCGTGACAACAAACACGGGCCGAGAACGGCGTCAAGCGCCTCGATGAACACGCCCGCGCTTACGCGCAAACCAAATGGCAACACACAAAACTGATAACTGCGTCCTTCACAAAGGAAAGCAGTGTATTTACGACTGTCATTGTGAAGGGACACCTGCCAGTACGATGAGCGGAGGTCAATATTAGTTAGGTATTGTACATTATAAAATTTTAGCAACTGTTCATCCAAGTTGACGGGTCTTGTGTTAACGGGTATAATAATTTTGTTGATTTCACGTGCGTCTAGCACCAATCTGACATTTCCATCTTGCTTGCCTACCGCCAGGATAGGACTGCAATAAGGGGAATGTGATTTTTCTATGACACCCCAGGTCAACATACGCTCGATTTCACGTAAAACTGCAGGTTTCTTCGCCCATGGAATATTATAATGTGTCCTACAATAAGTTTTATGTGGCTTAACATCCATTTTATAGCTATAACCTTTGATTACACCAGGCCTCTCACTGAAAACTTGTGCATAATCACATAATAATTTGTACAATTCTTCTTGCTGTTGTTTCGTTAAATAGTCAGATTCGACACATTTCTGATACAATAAATCCTGCTCAGTCTCCTGATAGTCTGAATCTTCAGGTGTTAAATTACATACACTAACTATGGTAGGATATATCAATTGAAATTGACTTACTTCGTAATGTTTTTGTCGTGGTTCAATCGTCTTGTTAAGTTCAACATTAATTAGTTGTTCTCCTACGGATAATTGACATATGCCATTACTTAAATCTATGATTGCTTTGTGTTCATTCAAGAAATCCATCCCTAGGATGCAGTGTACGATAAGCTTGTCTACAATCAGAAAATTACACTTGAACTGTGTATTGGAAAATGTGAAGTTAACAAGGGCTTGCATGCGTATGTTCTTAGATTTAGTACCTGTGGCACTAACCACGTGGCAATTCTGTACAGGTAATGTAGGTATGTTTATAATTTGTTTCAATTCATTATAGAATGCGGTTGACATCACACTTGCAGCAGCACCAGTATCGAATAAAATTTGTACATCATATTCGTTAAACTTAACCCATGCCGTAGCTTGTATGAATTCTTTTACACAACTGCCTGATTTAATGTTTATCTCGTCGGTTAATTCCTGTTCTGCTGTCATTTTGTCATCGTACCTGAGGAAACAAACCGTCTCAGCCATTGCGCTCTTACAACACCTCACGACCGAAGCACGAGCGCTTAGCTCGGTCGGCGACTGTTTTCCGTCGTCTGCTGTGTTTGGCCGGGTTCATTGACCAGCTCCACTATGTTTACATTCCGGCCGGTTGGCGCCCACGCGTCAGCTGATGGCGCGCCGCAATTGTTATTGCTACTTCGTGGCGGGGAGTGCATAACTGTACTAGGGAACGGGGCGGATTCCGTGGAGGGTTATGATTTGTCATGCGTGAATTTTGTGTGTTCCACATATTCTGTCGGTGATTGTTGGGATTGCTAATGTTTTGGTGGTAATTATGTCTGTTATATGTCACGTTCCTGTCAAAGTAGCCCGGGTTGTACCGGTTATTCTCACGTCTCCTATTGTTGTTGTTGTTGTACTGCCTGTAATTTTCATTTTGCTTGTAGTTACCATTTTGATATGGGTGATAATTATTATTATTATTATTATTCCACGAATATCTGCGGTTGTTCCTACTGTCATACACGTTTCCATTTGAATATGTTTCGCGCGCTGGCATCGTATTGTGTCGCGGCGCGGACGGATGGTTCCACCAACCACCGTCACTACGGTTCCTTTGGGGTGGGTGCTGATTTTGGTTACTAATATGAATAAAATTTGAATGGCGTGAATCGCCTCTGTAAACTACGTCCATTTGATCTAAGAAGTTTAAGAAAGTCTTAACGTCATTCTCCGGTACTCCTATTAATCTGTCTCTATATGGAAAGGGTAAGTGGCTCTTTAAAGTGTCAATTATAGCTGGCAAGTCGGCTGGTTTGGACCAGTACAGTGTCTTGTCTAGGTACCTCTCAAAGTATTGTCTTAATGTCTCTTTTTTAGGGTCATAGGTCTCCGGGTTGCACACTTCTCTCCTTAGACTCTGTTGCTCATTTTCGGACCAGAATTCGTCCAAGAAGGCTTGTTCGAACTGATCAAACGTAAGGCACCGCCGTTTCATAGCGGCACCCCACTTAGCTGCTCGTCCTCTCATGAGATTGGTGACGTATCTGATTTTATCGACTTCTGACCAACTACGTGGAAAAACACCGTCAAATGATCTAATAAACACAATAGGGTGGACTTTGTGCTTGTCCTCACTGGAAAATGTCTGGAAATGCCCATGTCTTACAAACGTGTCATCGGCCATGCCGGTTGGCATAACTGTATTGACGTAGTTTGTGTCACTTGCTACTCTAGGTGTCGTGTCGTAATATTGCTCGTTTGGTGGAAAAGAAGGCGGCACATTGTAATTTTGATTGGAAATAGGTGATTTCACAATAGGTGTTCTGTCTGTGTCATTAGCCATGGTTTTAGCTGTTTTGTCGTTTCCTAGCGATGCGTTTGCACCAATCGCCAAACACGGCACACCATTGTCTCGTAATTTTGTCACTTCGTCTTCTGTAGTTTTTGGCCCGTCTTTAACATGTGTCTTTGTTTTTGAAAGTATGTCCTGTGTAATTGTTTCAAGTTTTTTGTCCAGATAGTCGTCACACAATTTACATTCATGTACAATTCTTTCGGCCATGTTGGTGTCGTTGTTTAGTGACGCGAGGTCCGCTCGGTCTTCTAATTTTTCTATCTTTTCTTTGAGGTGGGTTTGTTCAAGAACTACCATTGTGAGTTGTTGGGTAATATTTCCCACTTCTTCAGTCAACTTTCCTTGGGTGGAGCTAGCTGAAGTGTGGGCCTGAGCTAACTCTTCCACACGGGTGTTCACTTCCTGCTGCACATTAACTATTTGCGTTAACTGATTCTCACATCGGGCGATATTGTTTTTTGTTTCATGTGTGAATGTAACCAAAGTTTCTTCCTGTTTAGTGACTCGGTTGGACAAAGTCTCAAATCTCTGGCTGAGCTTTTGAGTGGTGTTATTTAATTCTGTCATCTGTTTTGTCGTTCGTTCAAAATTTTCGGTCATAGTACGGTTTAATACGTCAAATTTTTCGTCGCTTTTATCTAGCCTTTGTTTAAAGTCCTGACCAAGTGCGTCCAGTTTTGCGTCAATTTTCTGACTAACGTCTCGTTTCATGTCTGCAAATAACTCGAATAGTCGGTCCAGTTTGTCAGTCTCCTGTGTCCGATTTGTGTCACATTGCTGAATTTGTCTCATATTCGGTTCTGACATTGATGTTAACAATGGCGCTGACGGTCTAGTCTCGCGTCCATTACACATTTCGTCATTTAAAGTCGCCATCTGTGTATTATCACAAATGTTGCGAGTTTGAGGCAAAATCATTGCATTGATCTGTGAACTCGTCCATGGAGGGAAACGCGGACTTTCTTGTTGGTTGAAAGATGAATCTACTTCACTTAACTCATCTGCCGAAACTCTCTCTACCTTACCGCGTTCCATTGTAATAGGATGTATAATAGTAAGTCAAAAAGGGAATAATACAAGTCTGATTAATAAAGATTTGACTCAAATTTGGGTTGAATATTTTCTCGTCAGTGTAAATGATTGCTCTATTGCAAACAATGGTTGAGAAAGATGCAGCAGGGCGGACAAAATTTTTCGTAACAAATGACTGTTTGGCGGTCAAATTTACGATCTTCATATGCAGCTACAACAATACTATAATTACCACAAACTACAATAGAGATAGATAATTTTGGAAAAATCTAGAAGAAAACTACAGGATGCGTGGAAAGGGAAAAATGGATTCTGCAGTTGGCTATTGAATGTTTGAATGAAACATAATTGTGTGACTCACCATTAAATTTTCTGTCCTGCAGCGGCTGGTCAATCACTTCTGCGTAAATCGTATTCGTCCAAATATGGATTTTCTTAATACATCTCCATCGGATAATCACCAAAAGGTCTCAAAATAACGGTTTTTGCATCAATATATGCCATGAAAAGAAAAACAGATTGAATTACTTACGAAAATTCTTTACAATATTGTTGTATAATCATTTGCTTAGGTACAATAAAGTTGGTGTTTTCGTTACCATTTAAACTTCAGGATTTTTTATTATTCTCTGTTGGGAAAAAATACAAAGTAAAGTTTCAAATTTGCTCAAAAACGACACATCCGAAGATTGCGTCCTGTCGCGGGAGCCAGTTGTAGTGGTTAATAAAAAGGATAAATGTGAGAAGAGTGACCGTGAAAAAAGGGAAAGAAAGAAAGAAATGCAGATCGGACTTCGTATCACAGAAAATCTATTGTTGGGGTGGTCCTTGTGGCGTTTTTGAGCAAAAGTTAAACCAATTTCCACTACAAAATTTTTGAAAAGGAACAGAGAATAACAGAATGTAACTGACAGGGGGAAGTGGCGTAGATAAATCATCCTTTACCAGGTTAACTTGTCTTCTTTCTTGCGGCGTCTCCTTCATTTCTGGGTGAAAAGTCGGCTCCGAAATCTTGCAGTAAGTTTCATTGTCCAGGAATTTATAATGTGCACAAAACCGTCTTGCTCTTAAATACAATTTATTTTAGTTGCTTCTCTCCATCCTCCGAATTTCATAATAACTTCCACAATGTCTACACATTAATAAGTTTATTCGTCTTAATCAGCTCACGTCTGCCTTAAGCTACTGCTATCAAGAGACAATTGAAAACGGATAGAAAAACAAAAAAGGTTACAATTTTGGTATTTTCTCTCTGCCGTCGAGCGCTCATACTGCTGCGACGGGATATTTATATCTGAGGGGACGAATTTAGCGCGGCGAAATTCAAAGTCCCGCTACAGCCCAGTGGATGAGCAAATAACCATGTAGCCTCGGAACGATGTCAGGAAAGAAAGATTTGCTACACGTTGTCAATCAAATAATGAATCCTTTTACGAAGTTAGAAGAACTAACATTTAAAAGTTATAAAACCGGAGAACATGTCAACAGAAAGAAGACTTATCCTCTTTCTCCCTATCGTAGGTAGAATGCTGCTAGTAGAGTTGTATTTCCACCAATAGCCCAGTGGATGAGCAAATAACCATGTAGCCTCGGAACGATGTCAGGAAAGAAAGATTTGCTACACGTTGTCAATCAAATAATGAATCCTTTTACGAAGTTAGAAGAACTAACATTTAAAAGTTATAAAACCGGAGAACATGTCAACAGAAAGAAGACTTATCCTCTTTCTCCCTATCGTAGGTAGAATGCTGCTAGTAGAGTTGTATTTCCACCAAACGCCCAGTGTATGAGCAAATGACCATGTAGCCTCGGAACGATGTCAGGAAAGAAAGATTTGCTACACGTTGTCAATCAAATAATGAATCCTTTTACGAAGTTCGAAGAACTAACATTTAAAAGTTATAAAAGCGGAGAACATGTCAACAGAAAGAAGACTTATCCTCTTTCTCCCGATCGTAGGTAGAATGCTGCTAGTAGAGTTGTATTTCCACCAAACGCCCAGTGGATGAGCAAATAACCATGTAGCCTCGGAACGATGTCAGGAAAGAAAGATTTGCTACACGTTGTCAATCAAATAATGAATCCTTTTACGAAGATAGAAGAACGAACATTTAAAAGTTATAAAAGCGGAGAACATGTCAACAGAAAGAAGACTTATCCTCTTTCTCCCTATCGTAGGTAGAATGCTGCTAGTAGAGTTGTATTTCCACCAAACGCCCAGTGGATGAGCAAATAACCATGTAGCCTCGGAACGATGTCAGGAAAGAAAGATTTGCTACACGTTGTCAATCAAATAATGAATCCTTTTACGAAGTTAGAAGAACTAACATTTAAAAGTTATAAAACCGGAGAACATGTCAACAGAAAGAAGACTTATCCTCTTTCTCCCTATCGTAGGTAGAATGCTGCTAGTAGAGTTGTATTTCCACCAAACGCCCAGTGGATGAGCAAATAACCATGTAGCCTCGGAACGATGTCAGGAAAGAAAGATTTGCTACACGTTGTCAATCAAATAATGAATCCTTTTACGAAGTTAGAAGAACTAACATTTAAAAGTTATAAAAGCGGAGAACATGTCAACAGAAAGAAGACTTATCCTCTTTCTCCCTATCGTAGGTAGAATGCTGCTAGTAGAGTTGTATTTCCACCAAACGCCCAGTGGATGAGCAAATAACCATGTAGCCTCGGAACGATGTCAGGAAAGAAAGATTTGCTACACGTTGTCAATCAAATAATGAATCCTTTTACGAAGTTCGAAGAACTAACATTTAAAAGTTATAAAAGCGGAGAACATGTCAACAGAAAGAAGACTTATCCTCTTTCTCCCGATCGTAGGTAGAATGCTGCTAGTAGAGTTGTATTTCCACCAAACGCCCAGTGGATGAGCAAATAACCATGTAGCCTCGGAACGATGTCAGGAAAGAAAGATTTGCTACACGTTGTCAATCAAATAATGAATCCTTTTACGAAGATAGAAGAACGAACATTTAAAAGTTATAAAAGCGGAGAACATGTCAACAGAAAGAAGACTTATCCTCTTTCTCCCTATCGTAGGTAGAATGCTGCTAGTAGAGTTGTATTTCCACCAAACGCCCAGTGGATGAGCAAATAACCATGTAGCCTCGGAACGATGTGAGGAAAGAAAGATTTGCTACACGTTGTCAATCAAATAATGAATCCTTTTACGAAGTTAGAAGAACTAACATTTAAAAGTTATAAAACCGGAGAACATGTCAACAGAAAGAAGACTTATCCGCTTTCTCCCTATCGGAGGTAGAATGCTGCTAGTAGAGTTGTATTTCCACCAAACGCCCAGTGGATGAGCAAATAACCATGTAGCCTCGGAACGATGTCAGGAAAGAAAGATTTGCTACACGTTGTCAATCAAATAATGAATCCTTTTACGAAGATAGAAGAACGAACATATAAAAATTATAAAAGCGGAGAACATGTCAACAGAAAGAAGACTTATCCTCTTTCTCCCTATCGTAGGTAGAATGCTGCTAGTAGAGTTGTATTTCCACCAAACGCCCAGTGGATGAGCAAATAACCATGTAGCCTCGGAACGATGTCAGGAAAGAAAGATTTGCTACACGTTGTCAATCAAATAATGAATCCTTTTACGAAGTTAGAAGAACTAACATTTAAAAGTTATAAAACCGGAGAACATGTCAACAGAAAGAAGACTTATCCTCTTTCTCCCTATCGTAGGTAGAATGCTGCTAGTAGAGTTGTATTTCCACCAAACACCCAGTGGATGAGCAAATAACCATGTAGCCTCGGAACGATGTCAGGAAAGAAAGATTTGCTACACGTTGTCAATCAAATAATGAAACCTTTTACGAAGATAGAAGAACGTACATATAAAAATTATAAAAGCGGAGAACATGTCAACAGAAAGAAGACTTATCCTCTTTCTCCCTATCGTAGGTAGAATGCTGCTAGTAGAGTTGTATTTCCACCAAACGCCCAGTGGATGAGCAAATAACCATGTAGCCTCGGAACGATCTCAGGGAAGAAAGATTTGCTACACGTTGTCAATCAAATAATGAATCCATTTACGAAGTTAGAAGAACTAACATTTAAAAGTTATAAAAGCAGAGAACATGTCAACAGAAAGAAGACTTATCCTTTTTCTCCCTATCGTAGGTAGAATGCTGCTAGTAGAGTTGTATTTCCACCAAACGCCCAGTGGATGAGCAAATAACCATGTAGCCTCGGAACGATGTCAGGAAAGAAAGATTTGCTACACGTTGTCAATCAAATAATGAATCCTTTTACGAAGTTAGAAGAACGAACATTTAAAAGTTATAAAACCGGAGAACATGTCAACAGAAAGAAGACTTATCCTCTTTCTCCCTATCATAGGTAGAATGCTGCTAGTAGAGTTGTATTTCCACCAAACGCCCAGTGGATGAGCAAATAACCATGTAGCCTCGGAACGATGTCAGGAAAGAAAGATTTGCTACACGTTGTCAATCAAATAATGAATCCTTTTACGAAGTTAGAAGAACTAACATTTAAAAGTTATAAAACTGGAGAACATGTCAACAGAAAGAAGACTTATCCTCTTTCTCCCTATCGTAGGTAGAATGCTGCTAGTAGTGTTGTATTTCCACCAAACGCCCAGTGGATGAGCAAATAACCATGTAGCCTCAGAACGATGTCAGGAAAGAAAGATTTGCTACACGTTGTCAATCAAATAATGAATCCTTTTACGAAGTTAGAAGAACTAACATTTAAAAGTTATAAAACCGGAGAACATGTCAACAGAAAGAAGACTTATCCTCTTTCTCCCTATCGTAGGTAGAATGCTGCTAGTAGAGTTGTATTTCCACCAAACGCCCAGTGGATGAGCAAATAACCATGTAGCCTCGGAACGATGTCAGGAAAGAAAGATTTGCTACACGTTGTCAATCAAATAATGAATCCTTTTACGAAGTTAGAAGAACTAACATTTAAAAGTTATAAAACCGGAGAACATGTCAACAGAAACAAGACTTATCCTCTTTCTCCCTATCGTAGGTAGAATGCTGCTAGTAGAGTTGTATTTCCACCAAACGCCCAGTGGATGAGCAAATAACCATGTAGCCTCGGAACGATGTCAGGAAAGAAAGATTTGCTACACATTGTCAATCAAATAATGAATCCTTTTACGAAGTTAGAAGAACTAACATTTAAAAGTTATAAAACCGGAGAACATGTCAACAGAAAGAAGACTTATCCTCTTTCTCCCTATCGTAGGTAGAATGCTGCTAGTAGAGTTGTATTTCCACCAAACGCCCAGTGGATGAGCAAATAACCATGTAGCCTCGGAACGATGTCAGGAAAGAAAGATTTGCTACACGTTGTCAATCAAATAATGAATCCTTTTACGAAGTTAGAAGAACTAACATTTAAGAGTTATAAAACCAGAGAACATGTCAACAGAAAGAAGACTTATCCTCTTTCTCCCTATCGTAGGTAGAATGCTGCTAGTAGAGTTGTATTTCCACCAAACGCCCAGTGGATGAGCAAATAACCATGTAGCCTCGGAACGATGTCAGGAAAGAAAGATTTGCTACACGTTGTCAATCAAACAATGAATCCTTTTACGAAGTTAGAAGAACTAACATTTAAAAGTTATAAAAGCGGAGAACATGTCAACAGAAAGAAGACTTATCCTCTTTCTCCCTATCGTAGGTAGAATGCTGCTAGTACAGTTGTATTTCCACCAAACGCACAGTGGATGAGCAAATAACCATGTAGCCTCGGAACGATGTCAGGAAAGAAAGATTTGCTACACGTTGTCAATCAAATAATGAATCCTTTTACGAAGCTAGAAGAACGAACATATAATAATTATAAAAGCGGAGAACATGTCAACATAAAGAAGACTTATCCTCTTTCTCCCTATCGTAGGTAGAATGCTACTAGTAGAGTTGTATTTCCACCAAACGCCCAGTGGATGAGCAAATAACCATGTAGCCTCGGAACGATGTCAGGAAAGAAAGATTTGCTACACGTTGTCAATCAAATAATGAATCCTTTTACGAAGATAGAAGAACGAACATATAAAAATTATAAAAGCGGAGAACATGTCAACAGAAAGAAGACTTATCCTCTTTCTCCCTATCGTAGGTAGAATGCTGCTAGTAGAGTTGTATTTCCACCAAACGCCCAGTGGATGAGCAAATAACCATGTAGCCTTGGAACGATGTCAGGAAAGAAAGATTTGCTACACGTTGTCAATCAAATAATGAAACCTTTTACGAAGTTAGAAGAACTAACATTTAAAAGTTATAAAAGCGGAGAACATGTCAACAGAAAGAAGACTTATCCTCTTTCTCCCTATCGTAGGTAGAATGCTACTAGTAGAGTTGTATTTCCACCAAACGCCCAGTGGATGAGCAAATAACCATGTAGCCTCGGAACGATGTCAGGAAAGAAAGATTTGCTACACGTTGTCAATCAAATAATGAATCCTTTTACGAAGTTAGAAGAACTAACATCTAAAAGTTATAAAACCGGAGAACATGTCAACAGAAAGAAGACTTATCCTCTTTCTCCCTATCGTAGGTAGAATGCTGCTAGTAGAGTTGTATTTCCACCAAACGCCCAGTGGATGAGCAAATAACCATGTAGCCTCGGAACGATGTCAGGAAAGAAAGATTTGCTACACGTTGTCAATCAAATAATGAATCCTTTTACGAAGATAGAAGAATGAACATATAAAAATTATAAAAGCGGAGAACATGTCAACAGAAAGAAGACTTATCCTCTTCCTCCCTATCGTAGGTAGAATGCTGCTAGTAGAGTTGTATTTCCACCAAACGCCCAGTGGATGAGCAAATAACCATGTAGCCTCGGAACGATGTCAGGAAAGAAAGATTTGCTACACGTTGTCAATCAAATAATGAATCCTTTTACGAAGTTAGAAGAACTAACATTTAAGAGTTATAAAACCAGAGAACATGGCAACAGAAAGAAGACTTATCCTCTTTCTCCCTATCGTAGGTAGAATGCTGCTAGTAGAGTTGTATTTCCACCAAACGCCCAGTGGATGAGCAAATAACCATGTAGCCTCGGAACGATGTCAGGAAAGAAAGATTTGCTACACGTTGTCAATCAAATAATGAATCCTTTTACAAAGTTAGAAGAACTAACATTTAAAAGTTATAAAAGCGGAGAACATGTCAACAGAAAGAAGACTTATCCTCTTTCTCCCTATCGTAGGTAGAATGCTGCTAGTAGAGTTGTATTTCCACCAAACGCCCAGTGGATGAGCAAATAACCATGTAGCCTCGGAACGATGTCAGGAAAGAAAGATTTGCTACACGTTGTCAATCAAATAATGAATCCTTTTACGAAGATAGAAGAACGAACATATAAGAATTATAAAAGCGGAGAACATGTCAACAGAAAGAAGACTTATCCTCTTTCTCCCTATCGTAGGTAGAATGCTGCTAGTAGAGTTGTATTTCCACCAAACGCCCAGTGGATGAGCAAATAACCATGTAGCCTCGGAACGATGTCAGGAAAGAAAGATTTGCTACACGTTGTCAATCAAATAATGAATCCTTTTACGAAGATAGAAGAACGAACATATAAGAATTATAAAAGCGGAGAACATGTCAACAGAAAGAAGACTTATCCTCTTTCTCCCTATCGTAGGTAGAATGCTGCTAGTAGAGTTGTATTTCCACCAAACGCCCAGTGGATGAGCAAATAACCATGTAGCCTCGGAACAATGTCAGGAAAGAAAGATTTGCTACACGTTGTCAATCAAATAATGAATCCTTTTACGAAGATAGAAGAACTAACATTTAAAAGTTATAAAACCGGAGAACATGTCAACAGAAAGAAGACTTATCCTCTTTCTCCCTATCGTAGGTAGAATGCTGCTAGTAGAGTTGCATTTCCATCAAACGCCCAGTGGATGAGCAAATAACCATGTAGCCTCGGAACGATGTCAGGAAAGAAAGATTTGCTACACGTTGTCAATCAAATAATGAATCCTTTTACGAAGATAGAAGAACGAACATATAAAAATTATAAAAGCGGAGAACATGTCAACAGAAAGAAGACTTATCCTCTTTCTCCCTATCGTAGGTAGAATGCTGCTAGTAGAGTTGTATTTCCACCAAACGCCCAGTGGATGAGCAAATAACCATGCAGCCTCGGAACGATGTCAGGAAAGAAAGATTTGCTACACGTTGTCAATCAAATAATGAATCCTTTTACGAAGTTAGAAGAACTAACATTTAAAAGTTATAAAACCGGAGAACATGTCAACAGAAAGAAGACTTATCCTCTTCCTCCCTATCGTAGGTAGAATGCTGCTAGTAGAGTTGTATTTCCACCAAACGCCCAGTGGATGAGCAAATAACCGTGTAGCCTCGGAACGATGTCAGGAAAGAAAGATTTGCTACACGTTGTCAATCAAATAATGAATCCTTTTACGAAGATAGAAGAACGAACATATAAAAATTATAAAAGCGGAGATCATGTCAACAGAAAGAAGACTTATCCTCTTTCTCCCTATCGTAGGTAGAATGCTGCTAGTAGAGATGTATTTCCACCAAACGCCCAGTGGATGAGCAAATAACCATGTAGCCTCGGAACGATGTCAGGAAAGAAAGATTTGCTACACGTTGTCAATCAAATAATGAATCCTTTTACAAAGTTAGAAGAACTAACATTTAAAAGTTATAAAACCGGAGAACATGTCAACAGAAAGAAGACTTATCCTCTTTCTCCCTATCGTAGGTAGAATGCTGCTAGTAGAGTTGTATTTCCACCAAACGCCCAGTGGATGAGCAAATAACCATGTAGCCTCGGAACGATGTCAGGAAAGAAAGATTTGCTACACGTTGTCAATCAAATAATGAATCCTTTTACGAAGTTAGAAGAACTAACATTTAAAAGTTATAAAAGCGGAGAACATGTCAACAGAAAGAAGACTTATCCTCTTTCTCCCTATCGTAGGTAGAATGCTGCTAGTAGAGTTGTATTTCAACCAAACGCCCAGTGGATGAGCAAATAACCATGTAGCCTCGGAACGATGTCAGGAAAGAAAGATTTGCTACACGTTGTCAATCAAATAATGAATCCTTTTACGAAGTTAGAAGAACTAACATTTAAAAGTTATAAAACCGGAGAACATGTCAACAGAAAGAAGACTTATCCTCTTTCTCCCTATCGTAGGTAGAATGCTGCTAGTAGAGTTGTATTTCCACCAAACGCCCAGTGGATGAGCAAATAACCATGTAGCCTCGGAACGATGTCAGGAAAGAAAGATTTGCTACACGTTGTCAATCAAATAATGAATCATTTTACGAAGTTAGAAGAACTAACATTTAAAAGTTATAAAACCGGAGAACATGTCAACAGAAAGAAGACTTATCCTCTTTCTCCCTATCGTAGGTAGAATGCTGCTAGTAGAGTTGTATTTCCACCAAACGCCCAGTGGATGAGCAAATAACCATGTAGCCTCGGAACGATGGCAGGAAAGAAAGATTTGCTACACGTTGTCAATCAAATAATGAATCCTTTTACGAAGTTAGAAGAACTAACATTTAAAAGTTATAAAACCGGAGAACATGTCAACAGAAAGAAGACTTATCCGCTTTCTCCCTATCGTAGGTAGAATGCTGCTAGTAGAGTTGTATTTCCACCAAACGCCCAGTGGATGAGCAAATAACCATGTAGCCTCGGAACGATGTCAGGAAAGAAAGATTTGCTACACGTTGTCAATCAAATAATGAATCCTTTTACGAAGTTAGAAGAACTAACATTTAAAAGTTATAAAACCGGAGAACATGTCAACAGAAAGAAGACTTATCCTCTTTCTCCCTATCGTAGGTAGAATGCTGCTAGTAGAGTTGTATTTCCACCAAACGCCCAGTGGATGAGCAAATAACCATGTAGCCTCGGAACGATGTCAGGAAAGAAAGATTTGCTACACGTTGTCAATCAAATAATGAATCCTTTTACGAAGTTAGAAGAACTAACATTTAAAAGTTATAAAACCGGAAAACATGTCAACAGAAAGAAGACTTATCCTCTTTCTCCCTATCATAGTTAGAATGCTGCTAGTAGAGTTGTATTTCCACCAAACGCCCAGTGGATGAGCAAATAACCATGTAGCCTCGGAACGATGTCAGGAAAGAAAGATTTGCTACACGTTGTCAATCAAATAATGAATCCTTTTACGAATATAGAAGAACTAACATTTAAAAGTTATAAAACCGGAGAACATGTCAACAGAAAGAAGACTTATCCTCTTTCTCCCTATCGTAGGTAGAATGCTGCTAGTAGAGTTGTATTTCCACCAAACGCCCAGTGGATGAGCAAATAACCATGTAGCCTCGGAACGATGTCAGGAAAGAAAGATTTGCTACACGTTGTCAATCAAATAATGAATCCTTTTCGAAGATAGAAGAACGAACATATAAAAATTATAAAAGCGGACAACATGTGAACAGAAAGAAGACTTATCCTCTTTCTCCCTATCGTAGGTAGAATGCTGCTAGTAGAGTTGTATTTCCACCAAACGCCCAGTGGATGAGCAAATAACCATGTAGCCTCGGAACGATGTCAGGAAAGAAAGATTTGCTACACGTTGTCAATCAAATAATGAATCCTTTTACGAAGTTCGAAGAACTAACATTTAAAAGTTATAAAAGCGGAGAACATGTCAACAGAAAGAAGACTTATCCTCTTTCTCCCGATCGTAGGTAGAATGCTGCTAGTAGAGTTGTATTTCCACCAAACGCCCAGTGGATGAGCAAATAACCATGTAGCCTCGGAACGATGTCAGGAAAGAAAGATTTGCTACACGTTGTCAATCAAATAATGAATCCTTTTACGAAGATAGAAGAACTAACATTTAAAAGTTATAAAAGCGGAGAACATGTCAACAGAAAGAAGACTTATCCTCTTTCTCCCTATCGTAGGTAGAATGCTGCTAGTAGAGTTGTATTTCCACCAAACGCCCAGTGGATGAGCAAATAACCATGTAGCCTCGGAACGATGTCAGGAAAGAAAGATTTGCTACACGTTGTCAATCAAATAATGAATCCTTTTACGAAGTTAGAAGAACTAACATTTAAAAGTTATAAAACCGGAGAACATGTCAACAGAAAGAAGACTTATCCGCTTTCTCCCTATCGTAGGTAGAATGCTGCTAGTAGAGTTGTATTTCCACCAAACGCCCAGTGGATGAGCAAATAACCATGTAGCCTCGGAACGATGTCAGGAAAGAAAGATTTGCTACACGTTGTCAATCAAATAATGAATCCTTTTACGAAGTTAGAAGAACTAACATTTAAAAGTTATAAAACCGGAGAACATGTCAACAGAAAGAAGACTTATCCTCTTTCTCCCTATCGTAGGTAGAATGCTGCTAGTAGAGTTGTATTTCCACCAAACGCCCAGTGGATGAGCAAATAACCATGTAGCCTCGGAACGATGTCAGGAAAGAAAGATTTGCTACACGTTGTCAATCAAATAATGAATCCTTTTACGAAGTTAGAAGAACTAACATTTAAAAGTTATAAAACCGGAGAACATGTCAACAGAAAGAAGACTTATCCTCTTTCTCCCTATCGTAGGTAGAATGCTGCTAGTAGAGTTGTATTTCCACCAAACGCCCAGTGGATGAGCAAATAACCATGTAGCCTCGGAACGATGTCAGGAAAGAAAGATTTGCTACACGTTGTCAATCAAATAATGAATCCTTTTACGAAGTTAGAAGAACTAACATTTAAAAGTTATAAAAGCGGAGAACATGTCAACAGAAAGAAGACTTATCCTCTTTCTCCCTATCGTAGGTAGAATGCTGCTAGTAGAGTTGTATTTCCACCAAACGCCCAGTGGATGAGCAAATAACCATGTAGCCTCGGAACGATGTCAGGAAAGAAAGATTTGCTACACGTTGTTAATCAAATAATGAATCCTTTTACGAAGTTAGAAGAACTAACATTTAAAAGTTATAAAACCGGAGAACATGTCAACAGAAAGAAGACTTATCCTCTTTCTCCCTATCGTAGGTAGAATGCTGCTAGTAGAGTTGTATTTCCACCAAACGCCCAGTGGATGAGCAAATAACCATGTAGCCTCGGAACGATGTCAGGAAAGAAAGATTTGCTACACGTTGTCAATCAAATAATGAATCCTTTTACGAAGTTAGAAGAACTAACATTTAAAAGTTATAAAACCGGAGAACATGTCAACAGAAAGAAGACTTATCCTCTTTCTCCCTATCGTAGGTAGAATGCTGCTAGTAGAGTTGTATTTCCACCAAACGCCCAGTGGATGAGCAAATAACCATGTAGCCTCGGAACGATGTCAGGAAAGAAAGATTTGCTACACGTTGTCAATCAAATAATGAATCCTTTTACGAAGTTAGAAGAACTAACATTTAAAAGTTATAAAACCGGAGAACATGTCAACAGAAAGAAGACTTATCCTCTTTCTCCCTATCGTAGGTAGAATGCTGCTAGTAGAGTTGTATTTCCACCAAACGCCCTGTAGTGGTTAATAAAAAGGATAAATGTGAGAAGAGTGACCGTGAAAAAAGGGAAAGAAAGAAAGAAATGCAGATCGGATTTCGTATCACAGAAAATCTATTGTTGGGGTGGTCCTTGTGGCGTTTTTGAGCAAAAGTTAAACCAATTTCCACTACAAAATTTTTGAAAAGGAACAGAGAATAACAGAATGTAACTGACAGGGGGAAGTGGCGTAGATAAATCATCCTTTACCAGGTTAACTTGTCTTCTTTCTTGCGGCGTCTCCTTCATTTCTGGGTGAAAAGTCGGCTCCGAAATCTTGCAGTAAGTTTCATTGTCCAGGAATTTATAATGTGCACAAAACCGTCTTGCTCTTAAATACAATTTATTTTAGTTGCTTCTCTCCATCCTCCGAATTTCATAATAACTTCCACAATGTCTACACATTAATAAGTTTATTCGTCTTAATCAGCTCACGTCTGCCTTAAGCTACTGCTATCAAGAGACAATTGAAAACGGATAGAAAAACAAAAAAGGTTACAATTTTGGTATTTTCTCTCTGCCGTCGAGCGCTCATACTGCTGCGACGGGATATTTATATCTGAGGGGACGAATGTAGCGCGGCGAAATTCAAAGTCCCGCTACATCGCCCCCTCGAGGCAGGCTAGCAAACAATAGAATAGATATACCTAAATGTCAATTATACATATTTTCTTAGGAAAGGCCACGTGCATTCATAGGGGATTATCTTACTTTCTAAATCTATATACTAAATACAATTATTACAGTTTGGATCCTTTGTACACAATTAATAAATATATTTACATACAGTTTGTTTGAAAAAGCTGCTCGCCAGCGCAGTTAATGTTGTGTGCTCCCAGCGTTGGTTTCCCAATGCATCTCTGGCAGCACGTAGTCTTTGCGCACGCGCAGTAGCATCACTGAATTTCGCGTGCGGCAGTTTCAAAATTGCTGTGTTATGACAGTCTTGAACAGTATTCACTTTCACAAAGTGTTCATTACAAGTTGTTATTCCAGCATAAATGGCGTGTTAAGTCCGGTGACACCATAAGATTGAGCGTGTGCGTGATCTGAAGCAATGTCTATGTCTTCTGTTAAGACACAACACTCCAGGTCCTTGTGCGTTTTCATGACTATTGTTCCCGGGGCATATATGGTCGATGTAGTTTTTAGCCTCCACATCGCCTACGACAGGTGCTGAGTTTATAGTCTCCAAAGCATCTGAAGGCCGGCCAGGAACAACGGCGTCGATGTTCGCAAAGGTAGGTGTTTCACCACATTGTTTACACTTGCCAACAAACGTTCATTTGCAGTGTGAAAATCCTCATTATCGTCGAAGTAAATTGCAGTTTATATCGATTTACAAACAGTTATTTGGTTTATGCAACATAAGTTTCATAAACAACACAAAATTCGTCGTTTATAACGTTCACTGTTTAACACAGTTTGTAACACTTTTTTGCCATATTTACATTTTAACAAAGCTCACTTTGTCCAAGCATGTTTACATCGTTAATTCTGAAAGCTTACATTCCGTGGTCACATTTCAAAATATGTTGACAATATGCAAAGTTTTTATACATATACAAATACATATAAATTTACAAGAATATGCATGTGAAATATCTATACTAAAAAAAAATTATACTAAGTCCCATTGGCTTTCTTTTATTGGGGTATTAATTTTTTATTCAGGTTTGGGTGTGCCAAGGGATATAAGACTTAATATTTAAAAGCACGGGCTTTCCTTCATTTATTATTTACCTCTTTTTTTTTTTTTTATTCCATATCTTGGCTAGTGGTTGACCAGGCTTGTAATGCCATTCTCAATTTTCTTCATTTCTTTTAATTCATACCTGAAAGTTTACTGTCACACAATATATTCTTACATTCCATAAACAAACAACACCCAGCTGCAGGAGGTGGTAGGATAATGGAGAAAGAAAGAAAGAAAGACTGGAAGAAACTATTCACTACCTATAAACTACCAAATCCTACAGCTAATACATAAAAAAAGAGAACATAATACATTATAACGTTTGCATCACCTTCAAGGGGTGTGTGAAAGGAGGTACTTACAATTTACCAAATCATGGGTAAATGTAAGTGTCCTTACGTCAAGTCTGTGTAGTGTAACGTCATGACAGATTCTCTGTTTGTGTTCTGACTGTTCATATGACTAAGTGTATTATACCTTAACAAATCCTTGCATGAGTAAATCACATATCTGCTCAGTACTTCCTCGATATCTCCACTTCTTGTGGATACCGTCTATACAAATGGAAAATATATCTCTCAGAGATTGTCTCTCTCATAATGTGTATTATATAATAACATACCAAATTTCCTCTCAAGAGTTCAACCATGAACTTTCTTCTACTTTAGTGAAGGTCAAACATCATGTATGTGGTGTATATATATATATCATTTCTTTGTATAAAACATAAATAAAGAACATAGTATTATAATTGACAGTAAAATGTCTCTTTCTCAGTGTCCGTTGCTCGATGTCGGCTGCACGGGTGGCCACTGCTCCTTTTTACTTACCTTGCATTGCCTGAAAAAGTGGAGGTGTTGTACGAATCGCAAAACGGCCTTAATAACTCTATCTTTTGCTTCCTCAGGGTTTTCTGTCTTGTGTAAAAAAAATTTTTCTATACAAATGTATTCACATGAGGGCTGTGTAAAAACTGTATTTCAACTTAAGTTCCTTAAAATATCATTCTCCTTATCTGAGCACTAACTAGAAATGTTTTCTTCCACACACTGGCTTAACAAAACTTAACGAAAGGTTACCAAGTTACACTTCTGCAATAAATTAAGGCTAACGTGTTTCCAAGTTACATTCTTATTAAACTTCTTTCCACAGCTGTAATCATCATTATGTTCACTCTGCTTTTCTTGCATTCATTCATTTTCGAGGGCACTGTAAAGAGATTCACCTTTAACGCCTTGTACTCACGTGTTTTAACTCATCACAAATGTATTCTCTCAAACTGAAATTCTTATGTAATCTTAAAGATGTAGACTGTTTACTCACTTCTCCATGTAGCACAATATTACCAAAACATTCTCACTCATTCCTTACTCACATATTCATCATAATATATATATTCTTATACATTAAACATATTCCTCATCAAACATTAATATATCACATACGTGGGGCCATTTGGCACTTCCATTCTCATAAAACTCCAATAATATTTTCCTCAAATAATCTCTTGTCTCCATCAGCAACTTCACAGTAACTTACCTTCTTATATTAACTTAAATATTAACTCATTCATTCTTACATCCTCATTCATTCTGCTACATACCTATGTCATTACTGATCTCATTGTAGTGCCTCGAAATAACTAACTAGTGGTTGATTCACCTTATAATTTACAATTAACAACAAATGTAACCTGTGTAGATCTCATTCCTACATGAATATCTTTTCTCACCTGGGTTTACATTCTCTTCATAATTATGTATACAAGTGTAACTGCAGTATATAATTTCCATAAATGAATGTTTGTGTTCTTAGGCTGAATAACTTAATGTGTCGTGTATTCAATACAAATATTTATGATCTCGTTTTCACAGCAACTTGCTCATGTTCAACTTAGTTATCATTATATTATGTTGTTTTAGTGCACAAAGGGTTTCAAATGTCTGTGGGGATGCAGCCCCCTCGGCTTGTGAGATAGCGGGTATTCTAGGGAGTAACAACCTGGGTGAGGTATGCTTGCTATTCTGAAAGGACCTGAATATAATAGCTGCCATTTTCTGTTCAGTTGTTTTAACTTTGTAGACTTGGGATGTGAACGCAAAAGAACAAAGTCATCAACCTGATAGGTTTGTGTATTTGTAACATATCTGTCATACTTCTCTTTCCTGATCTTGGCTTTATTGCACAACGTAGTGTATGCCTGTCTTACTTTCTCTTCCAAAGGTGTGTGTGTTGTGGATGCGGTTAGCTTTGGAATGGGCATAGCCCACTTGTTCTGTTCAGGTTTGTTTAATAATAATTCCTGTGGTGGGTATCCTGTTGAGGCATGAGGCAAGTTGTTTACTATCTGCTCAAAGGGTGCTAAAAATTCGATCCACTTTGTGTGTTTACGAGGTGAATGTATTCTCATAAATTGACCAAACTCTCTAAAAATCCTTTCTACAGGGTTCCCTTCTGGGTGAAATGCTGATGTAAGAATATGTTTGATGTTATGTGTGGCAACAAAAGATTTCCATTTTCTTCCCGTAAAATAGGGTGCGTTATCCGTGATAATGCTGTGGGGTTTGCCAAACCTTGTAAAGTAACTGTTAGTCAAACGTCTAGTAATAGCAGATGCGTTGACAGTGCGGATAGCAAACAATTTTAAGTATTTTGAGAAGACATCAAATACAGCAACGATGTATTTCACACCTCCACGAGCTCTGGGATAAGGTCCGGCGATATCCAACGATACTATCTCCAAAGGTCGGGTTGGTACAATAGGATGTAATTCATTCAAAGATGATCGGTTGGAAAATTTTGCTTTTTGGCAGATGATACATTTACGAACAATTTGCAACACTCTCCGACGCAGATTGGGAAAGTAACAGTACTGTACTATTTTATCAGTGCATTTGGTGACTCCGTAGTGTCCCCAAGTTTTGTGTGTGAACAGAATAAAATCGTCAACATGCGCGTCGGGTAGACAAACACACCAATGGTGCGAGTCTGGGGTACGCCTATGAAAAAGTACATTTTTGTGTATCGTGTAATATTTTTGTAAATGTGAAGAAGGATCTGTACGTAATTTCTTTTTGATATTTGACCACCTGGGGTCGCTGTCCTGAAGTGAAGCAAAGTTCTTGCACATATTGCGGTAGTATGGGGCGTATGTACCATCATACATAAGTAAGATGTTAAAGTCTGATATTTGCTCGGAAAGTTCCGAAAAATCCTGTATGCCTTGGGGCAAACGGGACAGGGCATCGGCTACTACGTTTGATTTACCTTTAATGTAAATAATTTCGAAGCTGTATTCTTGGAGTGAAAGGCACCACCGGGTGAGCCGTGAATGAAGCAATTTGCATGATAGTAAGAAAGAAAGGGCTTGGTGGTCTGTGTATATGCGAGTATGTTTACCCCAAAGAAAGTAGCGAAACTTACGGAATGCCCAAATAATGGCAAGAGCCTCCCGTTCCGTCACCGAGTACGACCTCTCGCACTCAGTGAGCGTGCGGCTCGCAATACTTATCGGTTTGATGACAGATTGTCTTGATTCGGATTGAATTTGAAATAGAAAAGCTCCAAGGCCGTATGATGACGAATCCGTGGCTAGGCAGAAATCTGACGTCATGTCAGGGTGGCAGAGGAGGGGTGCGTTCACCAATGCATCTTTAATAGCCTGAAAATCAGCTTGGCAAAACTCTGTCCATCTCCAAATTGCGTTCTTTTTCAGTAAAGTTAGCAGGTGAGAGCTGTTCAGAAGCTGTTTTGAAACAAACTTCCGAAAGAAAGAAGATAAACCTAAGAATGCTTTCAACTGTTTGCGGTTTTGTGGAGGAGGGAAATTACGAATAGCATCAATCTTCTTAGAATCGGGACGAATACCTTCCGGCGAGACAATATGGCCTAAAAACTTGATTTCACGCCTTCCTACTTTGGACTTAGAAAGATTTACTGTGACTCCAGCTTGTGAAAATTTAAATAAAATTTGCTGTAACAGATCAATATGTTCCTCCCACGTATTTGTTGCCACGACAATATCATCGACGTACGCCGTGACGCGTGACAACAAACACGGGCCGAGAACGGCGTCAAGCGCCTCGATGAACACGCCCGCGCTTACGCGCAAACCAAATGGCAACACACAAAACTGATAACTGCGTCCTTCACAAAGGAAAGCAGTGTATTTACGACTGTCATTGTGAAGGGACACCTGCCAGTACGATGAGCGGAGGTCAATATTAGTTAGGTATTGTACATTATAAAATTTTAGCAACTGTTCATCCAAGTTGACGGGTCTTGTGTTAACGGGTATAATAATTTTGTTGATTTCACGTGCGTCTAGCACCAATCTGACATTTCCATCTTGCTTGCCTACCGCCAGGATAGGACTGCAATAAGGGGAATGTGATTTTTCTATGACACCCCAGGTCAACATACGCTCGATTTCACGTAAAACTGCAGGTTTCTTCGCCCATGGAATATTATAATGTGTCCTACAATAAGTTTTATGTGGCTTAACATCCATTTTATAGCTATAACCTTTGATTACACCAGGCCTCTCACTGAAAACTTGTGCATAATCACATAATAATTTGTACAATTCTTCTTGCTGTTGTTTCGTTAAATAGTCAGATTCGACACATTTCTGATACAATAAATCCTGCTCAGTCTCCTGATAGTCTGAATCTTCAGGTGTTAAATTACATACACTAACTATGGTAGGATATATCAATTGAAATTGACTTACTTCGTAATGTTTTTGTCGTGGTTCAATCGTCTTGTTAAGTTCAACATTAATTAGTTGTTCTCCTACGGATAATTGACATATGCCATTACTTAAATCTATGATTGCTTTGTGTTCATTCAAGAAATCCATCCCTAGGATGCAGTGTACGATAAGCTTGTCTACAATCAGAAAATTACACTTGAACTGTGTATTGGAAAATGTGAAGTTAACAAGGGCTTGCATGCGTATGTTCTTAGATTTAGTACCTGTGGCACTAACCACGTGGCAATTCTGTACAGGTAATGTAGGTATGTTTATAATTTGTTTCAATTCATTATAGAATGCGGTTGACATCACACTTGCAGCAGCACCAGTATCGAATAAAATTTGTACATCATATTCGTTAAACTTAACCCATGCCGTAGCTTGTATGAATTCTTTTACACAACTGCCTGATTTAATGTTTATCTCGTCGGTTAATTCCTGTTCTGCTGTCATTTTGTCATCGTACCTGAGGAAACAAACCGTCTCAGCCATTGCGCTCTTACAACACCTCACGACCGAAGCACGAGCGCTTAGCTCGGTCGGCGACTGTTTTCCGTCGTCTGCTGTGTTTGGCCGGGTTCATTGACCAGCTCCACTATGTTTACATTCCGGCCGGTTGGCGCCCACGCGTCAGCTGATGGCGCGCCGCAATTGTTATTGCTACTTCGTGGCGGGGAGTGCATAACTGTACTAGGGAACGGGGCGGATTCCGTGGAGGGTTATGATTTGTCATGCGTGAATTTTGTGTGTTCCACATATTCTGTCGGTGATTGTTGGGATTGCTAATGTTTTGGTGGTAATTATGTCTGTTATATGTCACGTTCCTGTCAAAGTAGCCCGGGTTGTACCGGTTATTCTCACGTCTCCTATTGTTGTTGTTGTTGTACTGCCTGTAATTTTCATTTTGCTTGTAGTTACCATTTTGATATGGGTGATAATTATTATTATTATTATTATTCCACGAATATCTGCGGTTGTTCCTACTGTCATACACGTTTCCATTTGAATATGTTTCGCGCGCTGGCATCGTATTGTGTCGCGGCGCGGACGGATGGTTCCACCAACCACCGTCACTACGGTTCCTTTGGGGTGGGTGCTGATTTTGGTTACTAATATGAATAAAATTTGAATGGCGTGAATCGCCTCTGTAAACTACGTCCATTTGATCTAAGAAGTTTAAGAAAGTCTTAACGTCATTCTCCGGTACTCCTATTAATCTGTCTCTATATGGAAAGGGTAAGTGGCTCTTTAAAGTGTCAATTATAGCTGGCAAGTCGGCTGGTTTGGACCAGTACAGTGTCTTGTCTAGGTACCTCTCAAAGTATTGTCTTAATGTCTCTTTTTTAGGGTCATAGGTCTCCGGGTTGCACACTTCTCTCCTTAGACTCTGTTGCTCATTTTCGGACCAGAATTCGTCCAAGAAGGCTTGTTCGAACTGATCAAACGTAAGGCACCGCCGTTTCATAGCGGCACCCCACTTAGCTGCTCGTCCTCTCATGAGATTGGTGACGTATCTGATTTTATCGACTTCTGACCAACTACGTGGAAAAACACCGTCAAATGATCTAATAAACACAATAGGGTGGACTTTGTGCTTGTCCTCACTGGAAAATGTCTGGAAATGCCCATGTCTTACAAACGTGTCATCGGCCATGCCGGTTGGCATAACTGTATTGACGTAGTTTGTGTCACTTGCTACTCTAGGTGTCGTGTCGTAATATTGCTCGTTTGGTGGAAAAGAAGGCGGCACATTGTAATTTTGATTGGAAATAGGTGATTTCACAATAGGTGTTCTGTCTGTGTCATTAGCCATGGTTTTAGCTGTTTTGTCGTTTCCTAGCGATGCGTTTGCACCAATCGCCAAACACGGCACACCATTGTCTCGTAATTTTGTCACTTCGTCTTCTGTAGTTTTTGGCCCGTCTTTAACATGTGTCTTTGTTTTTGAAAGTATGTCCTGTGTAATTGTTTCAAGTTTTTTGTCCAGATAGTCGTCACACAATTTACATTCATGTACAATTCTTTCGGCCATGTTGGTGTCGTTGTTTAGTGACGCGAGGTCCGCTCGGTCTTCTAATTTTTCTATCTTTTCTTTGAGGTGGGTTTGTTCAAGAACTACCATTGTGAGTTGTTGGGTAATATTTCCCACTTCTTCAGTCAACTTTCCTTGGGTGGAGCTAGCTGAAGTGTGGGCCTGAGCTAACTCTTCCACACGGGTGTTCACTTCCTGCTGCACATTAACTATTTGCGTTAACTGATTCTCACATCGGGCGATATTGTTTTTTGTTTCATGTGTGAATGTAACCAAAGTTTCTTCCTGTTTAGTGACTCGGTTGGACAAAGTCTCAAATCTCTGGCTGAGCTTTTGAGTGGTGTTATTTAATTCTGTCATCTGTTTTGTCGTTCGTTCAAAATTTTCGGTCATAGTACGGTTTAATACGTCAAATTTTTCGTCGCTTTTATCTAGCCTTTGTTTAAAGTCCTGACCAAGTGCGTCCAGTTTTGCGTCAATTTTCTGACTAACGTCTCGTTTCATGTCTGCAAATAACTCGAATAGTCGGTCCAGTTTGTCAGTCTCCTGTGTCCGATTTGTGTCACATTGCTGAATTTGTCTCATATTCGGTTCTGACATTGATGTTAACAATGGCGCTGACGGTCTAGTCTCGCGTCCATTACACATTTCGTCATTTAAAGTCGCCATCTGTGTATTATCACAAATGTTGCGAGTTTGAGGCAAAATCATTGCATTGATCTGTGAACTCGTCCATGGAGGGAAACGCGGACTTTCTTGTTGGTTGAAAGATGAATCTACTTCACTTAACTCATCTGCCGAAACTCTCTCTACCTTACCGCGTTCCATTGTAATAGGATGTATAATAGTAAGTCAAAAAGGGAATAATACAAGTCTGATTAATAAAGATTTGACTCAAATTTGGGTTGAATATTTTCTCGTCAGTGTAAATGATTGCTCTATTGCAAACAATGGTTGAGAAAGATGCAGCAGGGCGGACAAAATTTTTCGTAACAAATGACTGTTTGGCGGTCAAATTTACGATCTTCATATGCAGCTACAACAATACTATAATTACCACAAACTACAATAGAGATAGATAATTTTGGAAAAATCTAGAAGAAAACTACAGGATGCGTGGAAAGGGAAAAATGGATTCTGCAGTTGGCTATTGAATGTTTGAATGAAACATAATTGTGTGACTCACCATTAAATTTTCTGTCCTGCAGCGGCTGGTCAATCACTTCTGCGTAAATCGTATTCGTCCAAATATGGATTTTCTTAATACATCTCCATCGGATAATCACCAAAAGGTCTCAAAATAACGGTTTTTGCATCAATATATGCCATGAAAAGAAAAACAGATTGAATTACTTACGAAAATTCTTTACAATATTGTTGTATAATCATTTGCTTAGGTACAATAAAGTTGGTGTTTTCGTTACCATTTAAACTTCAGGATTTTTTATTATTCTCTGTTGGGAAAAAATACAAAGTAAAGTTTCAAATTTGCTCAAAAACGACACATCCGAAGATTGCGTCCTGTCGCGGGAGCCAGTTGTAGTGGTTAATAAAAAGGATAAATGTGAGAAGAGTGACCGTGAAAAAAGGGAAAGAAAGAAAGAAATGCAGATCGGACTTCGTATCACAGAAAATCTATTGTTGGGGTGGTCCTTGTGGCGTTTTTGAGCAAAAGTTAAACCAATTTCCACTACAAAATTTTTGAAAAGGAACAGAGAATAACAGAATGTAACTGACAGGGGGAAGTGGCGTAGATAAATCATCCTTTACCAGGTTAACTTGTCTTCTTTCTTGCGGCGTCTCCTTCATTTCTGGGTGAAAAGTCGGCTCCGAAATCTTGCAGTAAGTTTCATTGTCCAGGAATTTATAATGTGCACAAAACCGTCTTGCTCTTAAATACAATTTATTTTAGTTGCTTCTCTCCATCCTCCGAATTTCATAATAACTTCCACAATGTCTACACATTAATAAGTTTATTCGTCTTAATCAGCTCACGTCTGCCTTAAGCTACTGCTATCAAGAGACAATTGAAAACGGATAGAAAAACAAAAAAGGTTACAATTTTGGTATTTTCTCTCTGCCGTCGAGCGCTCATACTGCTGCGACGGGATATTTATATCTGAGGGGACGAATTTAGCGCGGCGAAATTCAAAGTCCCGCTACAGCCCAGTGGATGAGCAAATAACCATGTAGCCTCGGAACGATGTCAGGAAAGAAAGATTTGCTACACGTTGTCAATCAAATAATGAATCCTTTTACGAAGTTAGAAGAACTAACATTTAAAAGTTATAAAACCGGAGAACATGTCAACAGAAAGAAGACTTATCCTCTTTCTCCCTATCGTAGGTAGAATGCTGCTAGTAGAGTTGTATTTCCACCAATAGCCCAGTGGATGAGCAAATAACCATGTAGCCTCGGAACGATGTCAGGAAAGAAAGATTTGCTACACGTTGTCAATCAAATAATGAATCCTTTTACGAAGTTAGAAGAACTAACATTTAAAAGTTATAAAACCGGAGAACATGTCAACAGAAAGAAGACTTATCCTCTTTCTCCCTATCGTAGGTAGAATGCTGCTAGTAGAGTTGTATTTCCACCAAACGCCCAGTGTATGAGCAAATGACCATGTAGCCTCGGAACGATGTCAGGAAAGAAAGATTTGCTACACGTTGTCAATCAAATAATGAATCCTTTTACGAAGTTCGAAGAACTAACATTTAAAAGTTATAAAAGCGGAGAACATGTCAACAGAAAGAAGACTTATCCTCTTTCTCCCGATCGTAGGTAGAATGCTGCTAGTAGAGTTGTATTTCCACCAAACGCCCAGTGGATGAGCAAATAACCATGTAGCCTCAGAACGATGTCAGGAAAGAAAGATTTGCTACACGTTGTCAATCAAATAATGAATCCTTTTACGAAGATAGAAGAACGAACATTTAAAAGTTATAAAAGCGGAGAACATGTCAACAGAAAGAAGACTTATCCTCTTTCTCCCTATCGTAGGTAGAATGCTGCTAGTAGAGTTGTATTTCCACCAAACGCCCAGTGGATGAGCAAATAACCATGTAGCCTCGGAACGATGTCAGGAAAGAAAGATTTGCTACACGTTGTCAATCAAATAATGAATCCTTTTACGAAGTTAGAAGAACTAACATTTAAAAGTTATAAAACCGGAGAACATGTCAACAGAAAGAAGACTTATCCTCTTTCTCCCTATCGTAGGTAGAATGCTGCTAGTAGAGTTGTATTTCCACCAAACGCCCAGTGGATGAGCAAATAACCATGTAGCCTCGGAACGATGTCAGGAAAGAAAGATTTGCTACACGTTGTCAATCAAATAATGAATCCTTTTACGAAGTTAGAAGAACTAACATTTAAAAGTTATAAAAGCGGAGAACATGTCAACAGAAAGAAGACTTATCCTCTTTCTCCCTATCGTAGGTAGAATGCTGCTAGTAGAGTTGTATTTCCACCAAACGCCCAGTGGATGAGCAAATAACCATGTAGCCTCGGAACGATGTCAGGAAAGAAAGATTTGCTACACGTTGTCAATCAAATAATGAATCCTTTTACGAAGTTCGAAGAACTAACATTTAAAAGTTATAAAAGCGGAGAACATGTCAACAGAAAGAAGACTTATCCTCTTTCTCCCGATCGTAGGTAGAATGCTGCTAGTAGAGTTGTATTTCCACCAAACGCCCAGTGGATGAGCAAATAACCATGTAGCCTCGGAACGATGTCAGGAAAGAAAGATTTGCTACACGTTGTCAATCAAATAATGAATCCTTTTACGAAGATAGAAGAACGAACATTTAAAAGTTATAAAAGCGGAGAACATGTCAACAGAAAGAAGACTTATCCTCTTTCTCCCTATCGTAGGTAGAATGCTGCTAGTAGAGTTGTATTTCCACCAAACGCCCAGTGGATGAGCAAATAACCATGTAGCCTCGGAACGATGTGAGGAAAGAAAGATTTGCTACACGTTGTCAATCAAATAATGAATCCTTTTACGAAGTTAGAAGAACTAACATTTAAAAGTTATAAAACCGGAGAACATGTCAACAGAAAGAAGACTTATCCGCTTTCTCCCTATCGGAGGTAGAATGCTGCTAGTAGAGTTGTATTTCCACCAAACGCCCAGTGGATGAGCAAATAACCATGTAGCCTCGGAACGATGTCAGGAAAGAAAGATTTGCTACACGTTGTCAATCAAATAATGAATCCTTTTACGAAGATAGAAGAACGAACATATAAAAATTATAAAAGCGGAGAACATGTCAACAGAAAGAAGACTTATCCTCTTTCTCCCTATCGTAGGTAGAATGCTGCTAGTAGAGTTGTATTTCCACCAAACGCCCAGTGGATGAGCAAATAACCATGTAGCCTCGGAACGATGTCAGGAAAGAAAGATTTGCTACACGTTGTCAATCAAATAATGAATCCTTTTACGAAGTTAGAAGAACTAACATTTAAAAGTTATAAAACCGGAGAACATGTCAACAGAAAGAAGACTTATCCTCTTTCTCCCTATCGTAGGTAGAATGCTGCTAGTAGAGTTGTATTTCCACCAAACACCCAGTGGATGAGCAAATAACCATGTAGCCTCGGAACGATGTCAGGAAAGAAAGATTTGCTACACGTTGTCAATCAAATAATGAAACCTTTTACGAAGATAGAAGAACGTACATATAAAAATTATAAAAGCGGAGAACATGTCAACAGAAAGAAGACTTATCCTCTTTCTCCCTATCGTAGGTAGAATGCTGCTAGTAGAGTTGTATTTCCACCAAACGCCCAGTGGATGAGCAAATAACCATGTAGCCTCGGAACGATCTCAGGGAAGAAAGATTTGCTACACGTTGTCAATCAAATAATGAATCCATTTACGAAGTTAGAAGAACTAACATTTAAAAGTTATAAAAGCAGAGAACATGTCAACAGAAAGAAGACTTATCCTTTTTCTCCCTATCGTAGGTAGAATGCTGCTAGTAGAGTTGTATTTCCACCAAACGCCCAGTGGATGAGCAAATAACCATGTAGCCTCGGAACGATGTCAGGAAAGAAAGATTTGCTACACGTTGTCAATCAAATAATGAATCCTTTTACGAAGTTAGAAGAACGAACATTTAAAAGTTATAAAACCGGAGAACATGTCAACAGAAAGAAGACTTATCCTCTTTCTCCCTATCATAGGTAGAATGCTGCTAGTAGAGTTGTATTTCCACCAAACGCCCAGTGGATGAGCAAATAACCATGTAGCCTCGGAACGATGTCAGGAAAGAAAGATTTGCTACACGTTGTCAATCAAATAATGAATCCTTTTACGAAGTTAGAAGAACTAACATTTAAAAGTTATAAAACTGGAGAACATGTCAACAGAAAGAAGACTTATCCTCTTTCTCCCTATCGTAGGTAGAATGCTGCTAGTAGTGTTGTATTTCCACCAAACGCCCAGTGGATGAGCAAATAACCATGTAGCCTCAGAACGATGTCAGGAAAGAAAGATTTGCTACACGTTGTCAATCAAATAATGAATCCTTTTACGAAGTTAGAAGAACTAACATTTAAAAGTTATAAAACCGGAGAACATGTCAACAGAAAGAAGACTTATCCTCTTTCTCCCTATCGTAGGTAGAATGCTGCTAGTAGAGTTGTATTTCCACCAAACGCCCAGTGGATGAGCAAATAACCATGTAGCCTCGGAACGATGTCAGGAAAGAAAGATTTGCTACACGTTGTCAATCAAATAATGAATCCTTTTACGAAGTTAGAAGAACTAACATTTAAAAGTTATAAAACCGGAGAACATGTCAACAGAAACAAGACTTATCCTCTTTCTCCCTATCGTAGGTAGAATGCTGCTAGTAGAGTTGTATTTCCACCAAACGCCCAGTGGATGAGCAAATAACCATGTAGCCTCGGAACGATGTCAGGAAAGAAAGATTTGCTACACATTGTCAATCAAATAATGAATCCTTTTACGAAGTTAGAAGAACTAACATTTAAAAGTTATAAAACCGGAGAACATGTCAACAGAAAGAAGACTTATCCTCTTTCTCCCTATCGTAGGTAGAATGCTGCTAGTAGAGTTGTATTTCCACCAAACGCCCAGAGGATGAGCAAATAACCATGTAGCCTCGGAACGATGTCAGGAAAGAAAGATTTGCTACACGTTGTCAATCAAATAATGAATCCTTTTACGAAGTTAGAAGAACTAACATTTAAGAGTTATAAAACCAGAGAACATGTCAACAGAAAGAAGACTTATCCTCTTTCTCCCTATCGTAGGTAGAATGCTGCTAGTAGAGTTGTATTTCCACCAAACGCCCAGTGGATGAGCAAATAACCATGTAGCCTCGGAACGATGTCAGGAAAGAAAGATTTGCTACACGTTGTCAATCAAACAATGAATCCTTTTACGAAGTTAGAAGAACTAACATTTAAAAGTTATAAAAGCGGAGAACATGTCAACAGAAAGAAGACTTATCCTCTTTCTCCCTATCGTAGGTAGAATGCTGCTAGTACAGTTGTATTTCCACCAAACGCACAGTGGATGAGCAAATAACCATGTAGCCTCGGAACGATGTCAGGAAAGAAAGATTTGCTACACGTTGTCAATCAAATAATGAATCCTTTTACGAAGCTAGAAGAACGAACATATAATAATTATAAAAGCGGAGAACATGTCAACATAAAGAAGACTTATCCTCTTTCTCCCTATCGTAGGTAGAATGCTACTAGTAGAGTTGTATTTCCACCAAACGCCCAGTGGATGAGCAAATAACCATGTAGCCTCGGAACGATGTCAGGAAAGAAAGATTTGCTACACGTTGTCAATCAAATAATGAATCCTTTTACGAAGATAGAAGAACGAACATATAAAAATTATAAAAGCGGAGAACATGTCAACAGAAAGAAGACTTATCCTCTTTCTCCCTATCGTAGGTAGAATGCTGCTAGTAGAGTTGTATTTCCACCAAACGCCCAGTGGATGAGCAAATAACCATGTAGCCTTGGAACGATGTCAGGAAAGAAAGATTTGCTACACGTTGTCAATCAAATAATGAAACCTTTTACGAAGTTAGAAGAACTAACATTTAAAAGTTATAAAAGCGGAGAACATGTCAACAGAAAGAAGACTTATCCTCTTTCTCCCTATCGTAGGTAGAATGCTACTAGTAGAGTTGTATTTCCACCAAACGCCCAGTGGATGAGCAAATAACCATGTAGCCTCGGAACGATGTCAGGAAAGAAAGATTTGCTACACGTTGTCAATCAAATAATGAATCCTTTTACGAAGTTAGAAGAACTAACATCTAAAAGTTATAAAACCGGAGAACATGTCAACAGAAAGAAGACTTATCCTCTTTCTCCCTATCGTAGGTAGAATGCTGCTAGTAGAGTTGTATTTCCACCAAACGCCCAGTGGATGAGCAAATAACCATGTAGCCTCGGAACGATGTCAGGAAAGAAAGATTTGCTACACGTTGTCAATCAAATAATGAATCCTTTTACGAAGATAGAAGAATGAACATATAAAAATTATAAAAGCGGAGAACATGTCAACAGAAAGAAGACTTATCCTCTTCCTCCCTATCGTAGGTAGAATGCTGCTAGTAGAGTTGTATTTCCACCAAACGCCCAGTTGATGAGCAAATAACCATGTAGCCTCGGAACGATGTCAGGAAAGAAAGATTTGCTACACGTTGTCAATCAAATAATGAATCCTTTTACGAAGTTAGAAGAACTAACATTTAAGAGTTATAAAACCAGAGAACATGGCAACAGAAAGAAGACTTATCCTCTTTCTCCCTATCGTAGGTAGAATGCTGCTAGTAGAGTTGTATTTCCACCAAACGCCCAGTGGATGAGCAAATAACCATGTAGCCTCGGAACGATGTCAGGAAAGAAAGATTTGCTACACGTTGTCAATCAAATAATGAATCCTTTTACAAAGTTAGAAGAACTAACATTTAAAAGTTATAAAAGCGGAGAACATGTCAACAGAAAGAAGACTTATCCTCTTTCTCCCTATCGTAGGTAGAATGCTGCTAGTAGAGTTGTATTTCCACCAAACGCCCAGTGGATGAGCAAATAACCATGTAGCCTCGGAACGATGTCAGGAAAGAAAGATTTGCTACACGTTGTCAATCAAATAATGAATCCTTTTACGAAGATAGAAGAACGAACATATAAGAATTATAAAAGCGGAGAACATGTCAACAGAAAGAAGACTTATCCTCTTTCTCCCTATCGTAGGTAGAATGCTGCTAGTAGAGTTGTATTTCCACCAAACGCCCAGTGGATGAGCAAATAACCATGTAGCCTCGGAACGATGTCAGGAAAGAAAGATTTGCTACACGTTGTCAATCAAATAATGAATCCTTTTACGAAGATAGAAGAACGAACATATAAGAATTATAAAAGCGGAGAACATGTCAACAGAAAGAAGACTTATCCTCTTTCTCCCTATCGTAGGTAGAATGCTGCTAGTAGAGTTGTATTTCCACCAAACGCCCAGTGGATGAGCAAATAACCATGTAGCCTCGGAACAATGTCAGGAAAGAAAGATTTGCTACACGTTGTCAATCAAATAATGAATCCTTTTACGAAGATAGAAGAACTAACATTTAAAAGTTATAAAACCGGAGAACATGTCAACAGAAAGAAGACTTATCCTCTTTCTCCCTATCGTAGGTAGAATGCTGCTAGTAGAGTTGCATTTCCATCAAACGCCCAGTGGATGAGCAAATAACCATGTAGCCTCGGAACGATGTCAGGAAAGAAAGATTTGCTACACGTTGTCAATCAAATAATGAATCCTTTTACGAAGATAGAAGAACGAACATATAAAAATTATAAAAGCGGAGAACATGTCAACAGAAAGAAGACTTATCCTCTTTCTCCCTATCGTAGGTAGAATGCTGCTAGTAGAGTTGTATTTCCACCAAACGCCCAGTGGATGAGCAAATAACCATGCAGCCTCGGAACGATGTCAGGAAAGAAAGATTTGCTACACGTTGTCAATCAAATAATGAATCCTTTTACGAAGTTAGAAGAACTAACATTTAAAAGTTATAAAACCGGAGAACATGTCAACAGAAAGAAGACTTATCCTCTTCCTCCCTATCGTAGGTAGAATGCTGCTAGTAGAGTTGTATTTCCACCAAACGCCCAGTGGATGAGCAAATAACCGTGTAGCCTCGGAACGATGTCAGGAAAGAAAGATTTGCTACACGTTGTCAATCAAATAATGAATCCTTTTACGAAGATAGAAGAACGAACATATAAAAATTATAAAAGCGGAGATCATGTCAACAGAAAGAAGACTTATCCTCTTTCTCCCTATCGTAGGTAGAATGCTGCTAGTAGAGATGTATTTCCACCAAACGCCCAGTGGATGAGCAAATAACCATGTAGCCTCGGAACGATGTCAGGAAAGAAAGATTTGCTACACGTTGTCAATCAAATAATGAATCCTTTTACGAAGATAGAAGAACGAACATATAAAAATTATAAAAGCGGAGAACATGTCAACAGAAAGAAGACTTATCCTCTTTCTCCCTATCGTAGGTAGAATGCTGCTAGTAGAGTTGTATTTCCACCAAACGCCCAGTGGATGAGCAAATAACCATGTAGCCTCGGAACGATGTCAGGAAAGAAAGATTTGCTACACGTTGTCGATCAAATAATGAATCCTTTTACGAAGTTAGAAGAACTAACATTTAAAAGTTATAAAACCGGAGAACATGTCAACAGAAAGAAGACTTATCCTCTTTCTCCCTGTCGTAGGTAGAATGCTGCTAGTAGAGTTGTATTTCCACCAAACGCCCAGTGGATGAGCAAATAACCATGTAGCCTCGGAACGATGTCAGGAAAGAAAGATTTGCTACACGTTGTCAATCAAATAATGAATCCTTTTACGAAGTTAGAAGAACTAACATTTAAAAGTTATAAAACCGGAGAACATGTCAACAGAAAGAAGACTTATCCTCTTTCTCCCTATCGTAGGTAGAATGCTGCTAGTAGAGTTGTATTTCCACCAAACGCCCAGTGGATGAGCAAATAACCATGTAGCCTCGGAACGATGTCAGGAAAGAAAGATTTGCTACACGTTGTCAATCAAATAATGAATCCTTTTACGAAGATAGAAGAACGAACATATAAAAATTATAAAAGCGGAGAACATGTCAACAGAAAGAAGACTTATCCTCTTTCTCCCTATCGTAGGTAGAATGCTGCTAGTAGAGTTGTATTTCCACCAAACGCCCAGTGGATGAGCAAATAACCATGTAGCCTCGGAACGATGTCAGGAAAGAAAGATTTGCTACACGTTGTCAATCAAATAATGAATCCTTTTACGAAGATAGAAGAACTAACATTTAAAAGTTATAAAACCGGAGAACATGTCAACAGAAAGAAGACTTATCCTCTTTCTCCCTATCGTAGGTAGAATGCTGCTAGTAGAGTTGTATTTCCACCAAACGCCCAGTGGATGAGCAAATAACCATGTAGCCTCGGAACGATGTCAGGAAAGAAAGATTTGCTACACGTTGTCAATCAAATAATGAATCCTTTTACGAAGTTAGAAGAACTAACATTTAAAAGTTATAAAACCGGAGAACATGTCAACAGAAACAAGACTTATCCTCTTTCTCCCTATCGTAGGTAGAATGCTGCTAGTAGAGTTGTATTTCCACCAAACGCCCAGTGGATGAGCAAATAACCATGTAGCCTCGGAACGATGTCAGGAAAGAAAGATTTGCTACACGTTGTCAATCAAATAATGAATCCTTTTACGAAGATAGAAGAATGAACATATAAAAATTATAAAAGCGGAGAACATGTCAACAGAAAGAAGACTTATCCTCTTCCTCCCTATCGTAGGTAGAATGCTGCTAGTAGAGTTGTATTTCCACCAAACGCCCAGTGGATGAGCAAATAACCATGTAGCCTCGGAACGATGTCAGGAAAGAAAGATTTGCTACACGTTGTCAATCAAATAATGAATCCTTTTACGAAGTTAGAAGAACGAACATATAAAAATTATAAAAGCGGAGAACATGTCAACAGAAAGAAGACTTATCCTCTTTCTCCCTATCGTAGGTAGAATGCTGCTAGTAGAGTTGTATTTCCACCAAACGCCCAGTGGATGAGCAAATAACCATGTAGCCTCGGAACGATGTCAGGAAAGAAAGATTTGCTACACGTTGTCAATCAAATAATGAATCCTTTTACGAAGATAGAAGAACGAACATATAAAAATTATAAAAGCGGAGAACATGTCAACAGAAAGAAGACTTATCCTCTTCCTCCCTATCGTAGGTAGAATGCTGCTAGTAGAGTTGTATTTCCACCAAACGCCCAGTGGATGAGCAAATAACCATGTAGCCTCGGAACGATGTCAGGAACGAAAGATTTGCTACACGTTGTCAATCAAATAATGAATCCTTTTACGAAGTTAGAAGAACTAACATTTAAAAGTTATAAAAGCGGAGAACATGTCAACAGAGAGAAGACTTATCCTCTTTCTCCCTATCGTAGGTAGAATGCTGCTAGTAGAGTTGTATTTCCACCAAACGCCCAGTGGATAAGCAAATAACCATGTAGCCTCGGAAAGATGTCAGGAAAGAAAGATTTGCTACACGTTGTCAATCAAATAATGAATCCTTTTACGAAGTTAGAAGAACTAACATTTAAAAGTTATAAAACCGGAGAACATGTCAACAGAAAGAAGACTTATCCTCTTTCTCCCTATCGTAGGTAGAATGCTGCTAGTAGAGTTGTATTTCCACCAAACGCCCAGTGGATGAGCAAATAACCATGTAGCCTCGGAACGATGTCAGGAAAGAAAGATTTGCTACACGTTGTCAATCAAATAATGAATCCTCTTACGAAGATAGAAGAACGAACATATAAAAATTATAAAAGCGGAGAACATGTCAACAGAAAGAACACTTATCCTCTTTCTCCCTATCGTAGGTAGAATGCTGCTAGTAGAGTTGTATTTCCACCAAACGCCCAGTGGATGAGCAAATAACCATGTAGCCTCGGAATGATGTCAGGAAAGAAAGATTTGCTACACGTTGTCAATCAAATAATGAATCCTTTTACGAAGATAGAAGAACGAACATATAAGAATTATAAAAGCGGAGAACATGTCAACAGAAAGAAGACTTTTCCTCTTTCTCCCTATCGTAGGTAGAATGCTGCTAGTAGAGTTGTATTTCCACCAAACGCCCAGTGGATGAGCAAATAACCATGTAGCCTCGGAACGATGTCAGGAAAGAAAGATTTGCTACACGTTGTCAATCAAATAATGAATCCTTTTATGAAGATAGAAGAACAAACATATAAAAATTATAAAAGCGGAGAACATGTCAACAGAAAGAAGACTTATCCTCTTTCTCCCTATCGTAGGTAAAATGCTGCTAGTAGAGTTGTATTTCCACCAAACGCCCAGTGGATGAGCAAATAACCATGTAGCCTCGGAACGATGTCAGGAAAGAAAGATTTGCTACACGTTGTCAATCAAATAATGAAACCTTTTACGAAGATAGAAGAACGTACATATAAAAATTATAAAAGCGGAGAACATGTCAACAGAAAGAAGACTTATCCTCTTTCTCCCTATCGTAGGTAGAATGCTGCTAGTAGAGTTGTATTTCCACCAAACGCCCAGTGGATGAGCAAATAACCATGTAGCCTCGGAACGATCTCAGGGAAGAAAGATTTGCTACACGTTGTCAATCAAATAATGAATCCATTTACGAAGTTAGAAGAACTAACATTTAAAAGTTATAAAAGCAGAGAACATGTCAACAGAAAGAAGACTTATCCTCTTTCTCCCTATCGTAGGTAGAATGCTGCTAGTAGAGTTGTATTTCCACCAAACGCCCAGTGGATGAGCAAATAACCATGTAGCCTCGGAACGATGTCAGGAAAGAAAGATTTGCTACACGTTGTCAATCAAATAATGAATCCTTTTACGAAGTTAGAAGAACGAACATTTAAAAGTTATAAAACCGGAGAACATGTCAACAGAAAGAAGACTTATCCTCTTTCTCCCTATCATAGGTAGAATGCTGCTAGTAGAGTTGTATTTCCACCAAACGCCCAGTGGATGAGCAAATAACCATGTAGCCTCGGAACGATGTCAGGAAAGAAAGATTTGCTACACGTTGTCAATCAAATAATGAATCCTTTTACGAAGTTAGAAGAACTAACATTTAAAACTTATAAAACTGGAGAACATGTCAACAGAAAGAAGACTTATCCTCTTTCTCCCTATCGTAGGTAGAATGCTGCTAGTAGTGTTGTATTTCCACCAAACGCCCAGTGGATGAGCAAATAACCATGTAGCCTCAGAACGATGTCAGGAAAGAAAGATTTGCTACACGTTGTCAATCAAATAATGAATCCTTTTACGAAGTTAGAAGAACTAACATTTAAAAGTTATAAAACCGGAGAACATGTCAACAGAAAGAAGACTTATCCTCTTTCTCCCTATCGTAGGTAGAATGCTGCTAGTAGAGTTGTATTTCCACCAAACGCCCAGTGGATGAGCAAATAACCATGTAGCCTCGGAACGATGTCAGGAAAGAAAGATTTGCTACACGTTGTCAATCAAATAATGAATCCTTTTACGAAGTTAGAAGAACTAACATTTAAAAGTTATAAAACCGGAGAACATGTCAACAGAAACAAGACTTATCCTCTTTCTCCCTATCGTAGGTAGAATGCTGCTAGTAGAGTTGTATTTCCACCAAACGCCCAGTGGATGAGCAAATAACCATGTAGCCTCGGAACGATGTCAGGAAAGAAAGATTTGCTACACATTGTCAATCAAATAATGAATCCTTTTACGAAGTTAGAAGAACTAACATTTAAAAGTTATAAAACCGGAGAACATGTCAACAGAAAGAAGACTTATCCTCTTTCTCCCTATCGTAGGTAGAATGCTGCTAGTAGAGTTGTATTTCCACCAAACGCCCAGTGGATGAGCAAATAACCATGTAGCCTCGGAACGATGTCAGGAAAGAAAGATTTGCTACACGTTGTCAATCAAATAATGAATCCTTTTACGAAGTTAGAAGAACTAACATTTAAGAGTTATAAAACCAGAGAACATGTCAACAGAAAGAAGACTTATCCTCTTTCTCCCTATCGTAGGTAGAATGCTGCTAGTAGAGTTGTATTTCCACCAAACGCCCAGTGGATGAGCAAATAACCATGTAGCCTCGGAACGATGTCAGGAAAGAAAGATTTGCTACACGTTGTCAATCAAACAATGAATCCTTTTACGAAGTTAGAAGAACTAACATTTAAAAGTTATAAAAGCGGAGAACATGTCAACAGAAAGAAGACTTATCCTCTTTCTCCCTATCGTAGGTAGAATGCTGCTAGTACAGTTGTATTTCCACCAAACGCACAGTGGATGAGCAAATAACCATGTAGCCTCGGAACGATGTCAGGAAAGAAAGATTTGCTACACGTTGTCAATCAAATAATGAATCCTTTTACGAAGCTAGAAGAACGAACATATAATAATTATAAAAGCGGAGAACATGTCAACATAAAGAAGACTTATCCTCTTTCTCCCTATCGTAGGTAGAATGCTACTAGTAGAGTTGTATTTCCACCAAACGCCCAGTGGATGAGCAAATAACCATGTAGCCTCGGAACGATGTCAGGAAAGAAAGATTTGCTACACGTTGTCAATCAAATAATGAATCCTTTTACGAAGATAGAAGAACGAACATATAAAAATTATAAAAGCGGAGAACATGTCAACAGAAAGAAGACTTATCCTCTTTCTCCCTATCGTAGGTAGAATGCTGCTAGTAGAGTTGTATTTCCACCAAACGCCCAGTGGATGAGCAAATAACCATGTAGCCTTGGAACGATGTCAGGAAAGAAAGATTTGCTACACGTTGTCAATCAAATAATGAAACCTTTTACGAAGTTAGAAGAACTAACATTTAAAAGTTATAAAAGCGGAGAACATGTCAACAGAAAGAAGACTTATCCTCTTTCTCCCTATCGTAGGTAGAATGCTACTAGTAGAGTTGTATTTCCACCAAACGCCCAGTGGATGAGCAAATAACCATGTAGCCTCGGAACGATGTCAGGAAAGAAAGATTTGCTACACGTTGTCAATCAAATAATGAATCCTTTTACGAAGTTAGAAGAACTAACATCTAAAAGTTATAAAACCGGAGAACATGTCAACAGAAAGAAGACTTATCCTCTTTCTCCCTATCGTAGGTAGAATGCTGCTAGTAGAGTTGTATTTCCACCAAACGCCCAGTGGATGAGCAAATAACCATGTAGCCTCGGAACGATGTCAGGAAAGAAAGATTTGCTACACGTTGTCAATCAAATAATGAATCCTTTTACGAAGATAGAAGAATGAACATATAAAAATTATAAAAGCGGAGAACATGTCAACAGAAAGAAGACTTATCCTCTTCCTCCCTATCGTAGGTAGAATGCTGCTAGTAGAGTTGTATTTCCACCAAACGCCCAGTGGATGAGCAAATAACCATGTAGCCTCGGAACGATGTCAGGAAAGAAAGATTTGCTACACGTTGTCAATCAAATAATGAATCCTTTTACGAAGTTAGAAGAACTAACATTTAAGAGTTATAAAACCAGAGAACATGGCAACAGAAAGAAGACTTATCCTCTTTCTCCCTATCGTAGGTAGAATGCTGCTAGTAGAGTTGTATTTCCACCAAACGCCCAGTGGATGAGCAAATAACCATGTAGCCTCGGAACGATGTCAGGAAAGAAAGATTTGCTACACGTTGTCAATCAAATAATGAATCCTTTTACAAAGTTAGAAGAACTAACATTTAAAAGTTATAAAAGCGGAGAACATGTCAACAGAAAGAAGACTTATCCTCTTTCTCCCTATCGTAGGTAGAATGCTGCTAGTAGAGTTGTATTTCCACCAAACGCCCAGTGGATGAGCAAATAACCATGTAGCCTCGGAACGATGTCAGGAAAGAAAGATTTGCTACACGTTGTCAATCAAATAATGAATCCTTTTACGAAGATAGAAGAACGAACATATAAGAATTATAAAAGCGGAGAACATGTCAACAGAAAGAAGACTTATCCTCTTTCTCCCTATCGTAGGTAGAATGCTGCTAGTAGAGTTGTATTTCCACCAAACGCCCAGTGGATGAGCAAATAACCATGTAGCCTCGGAACGATGTCAGGAAAGAAAGATTTGCTACACGTTGTCAATCAAATAATGAATCCTTTTACGAAGATAGAAGAACGAACATATAAGAATTATAAAAGCGGAGAACATGTCAACAGAAAGAAGACTTATCCTCTTTCTCCCTATCGTAGGTAGAATGCTGCTAGTAGAGTTGTATTTCCACCAAACGCCCAGTGGATGAGCAAATAACCATGTAGCCTCGGAACAATGTCAGGAAAGAAAGATTTGCTACACGTTGTCAATCAAATAATGAATCCTTTTACGAAGATAGAAGAACTAACATTTAAAAGTTATAAAACCGGAGAACATGTCAACAGAAAGAAGACTTATCCTCTTTCTCCCTATCGTAGGTAGAATGCTGCTAGTAGAGTTGCATTTCCACCAAACGCCCAGTGGATGAGCAAATAACCATGTAGCCTCGGAACGATGTCAGGAAAGAAAGATTTGCTACACGTTGTCAATCAAATAATGAATCCTTTTACGAAGATAGAAGAACGAACATATAAAAATTATAAAAGCGGAGAACATGTCAACAGAAAGAAGACTTATCCTCTTTCTCCCTATCGTAGGTAGAATGCTGCTAGTAGAGTTGTATTTCCACCAAACGCCCAGTGGATGAGCAAATAACCATGCAGCCTCGGAACGATGTCAGGAAAGAAAGATTTGCTACACGTTGTCAATCAAATAATGAATCCTTTTACGAAGTTAGAAGAACTAACATTTAAAAGTTATAAAACCGGAGAACATGTCAACAGAAAGAAGACTTATCCTCTTCCTCCCTATCGTAGGTAGAATGCTGCTAGTAGAGTTGTATTTCCACCAAACGCCCAGTGGATGAGCAAATAACCATGTAGCCTCGGAACGATGTCAGGAAAGAAAGATTTGCTACACGTTGTCAATCAAATAATGAATCCTTTTACGAAGATAGAAGAACGAACATATAAAAATTATAAAAGCGGAGATCATGTCAACAGAAAGAAGACTTATCCTCTTTCTCCCTATCGTAGGTAGAATGCTGCTAGTAGAGATGTATTTCCACCAAACGCCCAGTGGATGAGCAAATAACCATGTAGCCTCGGAACGATGTCAGGAAAGAAAGATTTGCTACACGTTGTCAATCAAATAATGAATCCTTTTACGAAGATAGAAGAACGAACATATAAAAATTATAAAAGCGGAGAACATGTCAACAGAAAGAAGACTTATCCTCTTTCTCCCTATCGTAGGTAGAATGCTGCTAGTAGAGTTGTATTTCCACCAAACGCCCAGTGGATGAGCAAATAACCATGTAGCCTCGGAACGATGTCAGGAAAGAAAGATTTGCTACACGTTGTCGATCAAATAATGAATCCTTTTACGAAGTTAGAAGAACTAACATTTAAAAGTTATAAAACCGGAGAACATGTCAACAGAAAGAAGACTTATCCTCTTTCTCCCTATCGTAGGTAGAATGCTGCTAGTAGAGTTGTATTTCCACCAAACGCCCAGTGGATGAGCAAATAACCATGTAGCCTCGGAACGATGTCAGGAAAGAAAGATTTGCTACACGTTGTCAATCAAATAATGAATCCTTTTACGAAGTTAGAAGAACTAACATTTAAAAGTTATAAAACCGGAGAACATGTCAACAGAAAGAAGACTTATCCTCTTTCTCCCTATCGTAGGTAGAATGCTGCTAGTAGAGTTGTATTTCCACCAAACGCCCAGTGGATGAGCAAATAACCATGTAGCCTCGGAACGATGTCAGGAAAGAAAGATTTGCTACACGTTGTCAATCAAATAATGAATCCTTTTACGAAGATAGAAGAACGAACATATAAAAATTATAAAAGCGGAGAACATGTCAACAGAAAGAAGACTTATCCTCTTTCTCCCTATCGTAGGTAGAATGCTGCTAGTAGAGTTGTATTTCCACCAAACGCCCAGTGGATGAGCAAATAACCATGTAGCCTCGGAACGATGTCAGGAAAGAAAGATTTGCTACACGTTGTCAATCAAATAATGAATCCTTTTACGAAGATAGAAGAACTAACATTTAAAAGTTATAAAACCGGAGAACATGTCAACAGAAAGAAGACTTATCCTCTTTCTCCCTATCGTAGGTAGAATGCTGCTAGTAGAGTTGCATTTCCACCAAACGCCCAGTGGATGAGCAAATAACCATGTAGCCTCGGAACGATGTCAGGAAAGAAAGATTTGCTACACGTTGTCAATCAAATAATGAATCCTTTTACGAAGATAGAAGAACGAACATATAAAAATTATAAAAGCGGAGAACATGTCAACAGAAAGAAGACTTATCCTCTTTCTCCCTATCGTAGGTAGAATGCTGCTAGTAGAGTTGTATTTCCACCAAACGCCCAGTGGATGAGCAAATAACCATGCAGCCTCGGAACGATGTCAGGAAAGAAAGATTTGCTACACGTTGTCAATCAAATAATGAATCCTTTTACGAAGTTAGAAGAACTAACATTTAAAAGTTATAAAACCGGAGAACATGTCAACAGAAAGAAGACTTATCCTCTTCCTCCCTATCGTAGGTAGAATGCTGCTAGTAGAGTTGTATTTGCACCAAACGCCCAGTGGATGAGCAAATAACCATGTAGCCTCGGAACGATGTCAGGAAAGAAAGATTTGCTACACGTTGTCAATCAAATAATGAATCCTTTTACGAAGATAGAAGAACGAACATATAAAAATTATAAAAGCGGAGATCATGTCAACAGAAAGAAGACTTATCCTCTTTCTCCCTATCGTAGGTAGAATGCTGCTAGTAGAGATGTATTTCCACCAAACGCCCAGTGGATGAGCAAATAACCATGTAGCCTCGGAACGATGTCAGGAAAGAAACATTTGCTACACGTTGTCAATCAAATAATGAATCCTTTTACGAAGATAGAAGAACTAACATATAAAAGTTATAAAACCGGAGAACATGTCAACAGAAAGAAGACTTATCCTCTTTCTCCCTATCGTAGGTAGAATGCTGCTAGTAGAGTTGTATTTCCACCAAACGCCCAGTGGATGAGCAAATAACCATGTAGCCTCGGAACGATGTCAGGAAAGAAAGATTTGCTACACGTTGTCAATCAAATAATGAATCCTTTTACGAAGTTAGAAGAACTAACATTTAAAAGTTATAAAACCGGAGAACATGTCAACAGAAAGAAGACTTATCCTCTTTCTCCCTATCGTAGGTAGAATGCTGCTAGTAGAGTTGTATTTCCACCAAACGCCCAGTGGATGAGCAAATAACCATGTAGCCTCGGAACGATGTCAGGAAAGAAAGATTTGCTACACGTTGTCAATCAAATAATGAATCCTTTTACGAAGATAGAAGAACGAACATATAAAAATTATAAAAGCGGAGAACATGTCAACAGAAAGAAGACTTATCCTCTTCCTCCCTATCGTAGGTAGAATGCTGCTAGTAGAGTTGTATTTCCACCAAACGCCCAGTGGATGAGCAAATAACCATGTAGCCTCGGAACGATGTCAGGAACGAAAGATTTGCTACACGTTGTCAATCAAATAATGAATCCTTTTACGAAGTTAGAAGAACTAACATTTAAAAGTTATAAAAGCGGAGAACATGTCAACAGAAAGAAGACTTATCCTCTTTCTCCCTATCGTAGGTAGAATGCTGCTAGTAGAGTTGTATTTCCACCAAACGCCCAGTGGATAAGCAAATAACCATGTAGCCTCGGAAAGATGTCAGGAAAGAAAGATTTGCTACACGTTGTCAATCAAATAATGAATCCTTTTACGAAGTTAGAAGAACTAACATTTAAAAGTTATAAAACCGGAGAACATGTCAACAGAAAGAAGACTTATCCTCTTTCTCCCTATCGTAGGTAGAATGCTGCTAGTAGAGTTGTATTTCCACCAAACGCCCAGTGGATGAGCAAATAACCATGTAGCCTCGGAACGATGTCAGGAAAGAAAGATTTGCTACACGTTGTCAATCAAATAATGAATCCTCTTACGAAGATAGAAGAACGAACATATAAAAATTATAAAAGCGGAGAACATGTCAACAGAAAGAACACTTATCCTCTTTCTCCCTATCGTAGGTAGAATGCTGCTAGTAGAGTTGTATTTCCACCAAACGCCCAGTGGATGAGCAAATAACCATGTAGCCTCGGAATGATGTCAGGAAAGAAAGATTTGCTACACGTTGTCAATCAAATAATGAATCCTTTTACGAAGATAGAAGAACGAACATATAAGAATTATAAAAGCGGAGAACATGTCAACAGAAAGAAGACTTTTCCTCTTTCTCCCTATCGTAGGTAGAATGCTGCTAGTAGAGTTGTATTTCCACCAAACGCCCAGTGGATGAGCAAATAACCATGTAGCCTCGGAACGATGTCAGGAAAGAAAGATTTGCTACACGTTGTCAATCAAATAATGAATCCTTTTATGAAGATAGAAGAACAAACATATAAAAATTATAAAAGCGGAGAACATGTCAACAGAAAGAAGACTTATCCTCTTTCTCCCTATCGTAGGTAAAATGCTGCTAGTAGAGTTGTATTTCCACCAAACGCCCAGTGGATGAGCAAATAACCATGTAGCCTCGGAACGATGTCAGGAAAGAAAGATTTGCTACACGTTGTCAATCAAATAATGAATCCTTTTACGAAGATAGAAGAACGAACATATAAGAATTATAAAAGCGGAGAACATGTCAACAGAAAGAAGACTTATCCTCTTTCTCCCTATCGTAGGTAAAATGCTGCTAGTAGAGTTGTATTTCCACCAAACGCCCAGTGGATGAGCAAATAACCATGTAGCCTCGGAACGATGTCAGGAAAGAAAGATTTGATACACGTTGTCAATCAAATAATGAATCCTTTTACGAAGTTAGAAGAACTAACATTTAAAAGTTATAAAACCGGAGAACATGTCAACAGAAAGAAGACTTATCCTCTTTCTCCCTATCGTAGGTAGAATGCTGCTAGTAGAGTTGTATTTCCACCAAACGCCCAGTGGATGAGCAAATAACCATGTAGCCTTGGAACGATGTCAGGAAAGAAAGATTTGCTACACGTTGTCAATCAAATAATGAAACCTTTTACGAAGTTAGAAGAACTAACATTTAAAAGTTATAAAAGCGGAGAACATGTCAACAGAAACAAGACTTATCCTCTTTCTCCCTATCGTAGGTAGAATGCTGCTAGTAGAGTTGTATTTCCACCAAACGCCCAGTGGATGAGGAAATAACCATGTAGCCTCGGAACGATGTCAGGAAAGAAAGATTTGCTACACATTGTCAATCAAATAATGAATCCTTTTACGAAGATAGAAGAACGAACATATAAAAATTATAAAAGCGGAGAACATGTCAACAGAAAGAAGACTTATCCTCTTCCTCCCTATCGTAGGTAGAATGCTGCTAGTAGATTTGTATTTCCACCAAACGCCCAGTGGATGAGCAAATAACCATGTAGCCTCGGAACGATGTCAGGAAAGAAAGATTTGCTACACGTTGTCAATCAAATAATGAATCCTTTTACGAAGTTAGAAGAACTAACATTTAAGAGTTATAAAACCGGAGAACATGTCAACAGAAAGAAGACTTATCCTCTTTCTCCCTATCGTAGGTAGAATGCTGCTAGTAGAGTTGTATTTCCACCAAACGCCCAGTGGATGAGCAAATAACCATGTAGCCTCGGAACGATGTCAGGAAAGAAAGATTTGCTACACGTTGTCAATCAAATAATGAATCCTTTTACAAAGTTAGAAGAACTAACATTTAAAAGTTATAAAAGCGGAGAACATGTCAACAGAAAGAAGACTTATCCTCTTTCTCCCTATCGTAGGTAGAATGCTGCTAGTAGAGTTGTATTTCCACCAAACGCCCAGTGGATGAGCAAATAACCATGTAGCCTAGCAACGATGTCAGGAAAGAAAGATTTGCTACACGTTGTCAATCAAATAATGAATCCTTTTACGAAGATAGAAGAACGAACATATAAGAATTATAAAAGCGGAGAACATGTCAACAGAAAGAAGACTTATCCTCTTTCTCCCTATCGTAGGTAGAATCCTGCTAGAAGAGTTGTATTTCCACCAAACGCCCAGTGGATGAGCAAATAACCATGTAGCCTCGGAACGATGTCAGGAAAGAAAGATTTGCTACACGTTGTCAATCAAATAATGAATCCTTTTATGAAGATAGAAGAACGAACATATAAGAATTATAAAAGCGGAGAACATGTCAACAGAAAGAAGACTTATCCTCTTTCTCCCTATCGTAGGTAGAATGCTGCTAGTAGAGTTGTATTTCCACCAAACGCCCAGTGGATGAGCAAATAACCATGTAGCCTCGGAACGATGTCAGGAAAGAAAGATTTGCTACACGTTGTCAATCAAATAATGAATCCTTTTACGAAGATAGAAGAACGAACATATAAAAATTATAAAAGCGGAGAACATGTCAACAGAAAGAAGACATATATTCTTTCTCCCTATCGTAGGTAGAATGCTGCTAGTAGAGTTGTATTTCCACCAAACGCCCAGTGGATGAGCAAATAACCATGTAGCCTCGGAACGATGTCAGGAAAGAAAGATTTGATACACGTTGTCAATCAAATAATGAATCCTTTTATGAAGATAGAAGAACTAACATTTAAAAGTTATAAAACCGGAGAACATGTCAACAGAAAGAAGACTTATCCTCTTTCTCCCTATCGTAGGTAGAATGCTGCTAGTAGAGTTGCATTTCCACCAAACGCCCAGTGGATGAGCAAATAACCATGTAGCCTCGGAACGATGTCAGGAAAGAAAGATTTGCTACACGTTGTCAATCAAATAATGAATCCTTTTAGGAAGATAGAAGAACGAACATATAAAAATAATAAAAGCGGAGAACATGTCAACAGAAAGAAGACTTATCCTCTTTCTCCCTATCGTAGGTAGAATGCTGCTAGTAGAGTTGTATTTCCACCAAACGCCCAGTGGATGAGCAAATAACCATGCAGCCTCGGAACGATGTCAGGAAAGAAAGATTTGCTACACGTTGTCAATCAAATAATGAATCCTTTTACGAAGTTAGAAGAACTAACATTTAAAAGTTATAAAACCGGAGAACATGTCAACAGAAAGAAGACTTATCCTCTTCCTCCCTATCGTAGGTAGAATGCTGCTAGTAGAGTTGTATTTCCACCAAACGCCCAGTGGATGAGCAAATAACCATGTAGCCTCGGAACGATGTCAGGAAAGAAAGATTTGATACACGTTGTCAATCAAATAATGAATCCTTTTACGAAGATAGAAGAACGAACATATAAGAATTATAAAAGCGGAGAACATGTCAACAGAAAGAAGACTTATCCTCTTTCTCCCTATCGTAGGTAGAATGCTGCTAGTAGAGTTGTAATTCCACCAAACGCCCAGTGGATGAGCAAATAACCATGTAGCCTCGGAACGATGTCAGGAAAGAAAGATTTGCTACACGTTGTCAATCAAATAATGAATCCTTTTACGAAGATAGAAGAACGAACATATAAAAATTATAAAAGCGGAGAACATGTCAACCGAAAGAAGACTTATCCTCTTTCTCCCTATCGTAGGCAGAATGCTGCTAGTAGAGTTGTATTTCCACCAAACGCCCAGTGGATGAGCAAATAACCATGTAGCCTCGGATCGATGTCAGGAAAGAAAGATTTGCTACACGTTGTCAATCAAATAATGAATCCTTTTACGAAGATAGAAGAACGAACATATAAGAATTATAAAAGCGGAGAACATGTCAACAGAAAGAAGACTTATCCTCTTTCTCCCTATCGTAGGTAGAATGCTGCTAGTAGAGTTGTATTTCCACCAAACGCCCAGTGGATGAGCAAATAACCATGTAGCCTCGGAACGATGTCAGGAAAGAAAGATTTGCTACACGTTGTCAATCAAATAATGAATCCTTTTACGAAGTTAGAAGAACTAACATTTAAAAGATATAAAACCGGAGAACATGTCAACAGAAAGAAGACTTATCCTCTTTCTCCCTATCGTAGGTAGAATGCTGCTAGTAGAGTTGTATTTCCACCAAACGCCCAGTGGATGAGCAAATAACCATGTAGCCTCGGAACAATGTCAGGAAAGAAAGATTTGCTACACGTTGTCAATCAAATAACGAATCCTTTTACGAAGTTAGAAGAACTAACATTTAAAGGTTATAAAAGCAGAGAACATGTCAACAGAAAGAAGACTTATCCTCTTTCTCCCTATCGTAGGTAGAATGCTGCTAGTAGAGTTGTATTTCCACCAAACGCCCAGTGGATGAGCAAATAACCATGTAGCCTCGGAACGATGTTAGGAAAGAAAGATTTGCTACACGTTGTCAATCAAATAATGAATCCTTTTACGAAGTTAGAAGAACTAACATTTAAAAGTTATAAAACCGGAGAACATGTCAACAGAAAGAAGACTTATCCTCTTTCTCCCTATCGTAGGTAGAATGCTGCTAGTAGAGTTGTATTTCCACCAAACGCCCAGTGGATGAGCAAATAACCATGTAGCCTCGGAACGATGTCAGGAAAGAAAGATTTGCTACACGTTGTCAATCAAATAATGAATCCTTTTACGAAGTTAGAAGAACTAACATTTAAAAGTTATAAAACCGGAGAACATGTCAACAGAAAGAAGACTTATCCTCTTTCTCCCTATCGTAGGTAGAATGCTGCTAGTAGAGTTGTATTTCCACCAAACGCCCAGTCGATGAGCAAATAACCATGTAGCCTCGGAACGATGTCAGGAAAGAAAGATTTGCTACACGTTGTCAATCAAATAATGAATCCTTTTACGAAGTTAGAAGAACTAACATTTAAAAGTTATAAAACCGGAGAACATGTCAACAGAAAGAAGACTTATCCTCTTTCTCCCTATCGTAGGTAGAATGCTGCTAGTAGAGTTGTATTTCCACCAAACGCCCAGTGGATGAGCAAATAACCATGTAGCCTCGGAACGATGTCAGGAAAGAAAGATTTGCTACACGTTGTCAATCAAATAATGAATCCTTTTACGAAGTTAGAAGAACTAACATTTAAAAGTTATAAAACCGGAGAACATGTCAACAGAAAGAAGACTTTCCCTCTTTCTCCCTATCGTAGGTAGAATGCTGCTAGTAGAGTTGTATTTCCACCAAACGCCCAGTGGATGAGCAAATAACCATGTAGCCTCGGAACGATGTCAGGAAAGAAAGATTTGCTACACGTTGTCAATCAAATAATGAATCCTTTTACGAAGATAGAAGAACGAACATATAACAATTATAAAAGCGGAGAACATGTCAACAGAAAGAAGACTTATCCTCTTTCTCCCTATCGTAGGTAGAATGCTGCTAGTAGAGTTGTATTTCCACCAAACGCCCAATGGATGAGCAAATAACCATGTAGCCTCGGAACGATGTCAGGAAAGAAAGATTTGCTACACGTTGTCAATCAAATAATGAATCCTTTTACGAAGATAGAAGAACGAACATATAACAATTATAAAAGCGGAGAACATGTCAACAGAAAGAAGACTTATCCTCTTTCTCCCTATCGTAGGTAGAATGCTGCTAGTAGAGTTGTATTTCCACCAAACGCCCAGTGGATGAGCAAATAACCATGTAGCCTCGGAACGATGTCAGGAAAGAAAGATTTGCTACACGTTGTCAATCAAATAATGAATCCTTTTACGAAGTTAGAAGAACTAACATTTAAAAGTTATAAAACCGGAGAACATGTCAACAGAAAGAAGACTTATCCTCTTTCTCCCTATCGTAGGTAGAATGCTGCTAGTAGAGTTGTATTTCCACCAAACGCCCAGTGGATGAGCAAATAACCATGTAGCCTCGGAACGATGTCAGGAAAGAAAGATTTGCTACACGATGTCAATCAAATAATGAATCCTTTTACGAAGTTAGAAGAACTAACATTTAAAAGTTATAAAACCGGAGAACATGTCAACAGAAAGAAGACTTATCCTCTTTCTCCCTATCGTAGGTAGAATGCTGCTAGTAGAGTTGTATTTCCACCAAACGCCCAGTGGATGAGCAAATAACCATGTAGCCTCGGAACGATGTCAGGAAAGAAAGATTTGCTACACGTTGTCAATCAAATAATGAATCCTTTTACGAAGTTAGAAGAACTAACATTTAAAAGTTATAAAACCGGAGAACATGTCAACAGAAAGAAGACTTATCCTCTTTCTCCCTATCGTAGGTAGAATGCTGCTAGTAGAGTTGTATTTCCACCAAACGCCCAGTGGATGAGCAAATAACCATGTAGCCTCGGAACGATGTCAGGAAAGAAAGATTTGCTACACGTTGTCAATCAAATAATGAATCCTTTTACGAAGTTAGAAGAACTAACATTTAAAAGTTATAAAAGTGGAGAACATGTCAACAGAAAGAAGACTTATCCTCTTTCTCCGTATCGTAGGTAGAATGCTGCTAGTAGAGTTGTATTTCCACCAAACGCCCAGTGGATGCGCAAATAACCATGTAGCCTCGGAACGATGTCAGGAAAGAAAGATTTGCTACACGTTGTCAATCAAATAATGAATCCTTTTACGAAGTTAGAAGAACGAACATATAAAAATTATAAAACCGGAGAACATGTCAACAGAAAGAAGACTTATCCTCTTTCTCCCTATCGTAGGTAGAATGCTGCTAGTAGAGTTGTATTTCCACCAAACACCCAGTGGATGAGCAAATAACCATGTAGCCTCGGAACGATGGCAGGAAAGAAAGATTTGCTACACGTTGTCAATCAAATAATGAATCCTTTTACCAAGTTAGAAGAACTAACATTTAAAAGGTATAAAAGCAGAGAACATGTCAACAGAAAGAAGACTTATCCTCTTTCTCCCTATCGTAGGTAGAATGCTGCTAGTAGAGTTGTATTTCCACCAAACGCCCAGTGGATGAGCAAATAACCATGTAGCCTCGGAACGATGTCAGGAAAGAAAGATTTGCTACACGTTGTCAATCAAATAATGAATCCTTTTACGAAGTTAGAAGAACTAACATTTAAAAGTTATAAAACCGGAGAACATGTCAACAGAAAGAAGACTTATCCTCTTTCTCCCTATCGTAGGTAGAATGCTGCTAGTAGAGTTGTATTTCCACTAAACGCCCAGTGGATGAGCAAATAACCATGTAGCCTCGGAACGATGTCAGGATAGAAAGATTTGCTACACGTTGTCAATCAAATAATGAATCCTTTTACGAAGTTAGAAGAACTAACATTTAAAAGTTATAAAACCGGAGAACATGTCAACAGAAAGAAGACTTATCCTCTTTCTCCCTATCGTAGGTAGAATGCTGCTAGTAGAGTTGTATTTCCACCAAACGCCCAGTGGATGAGCAAATAACCATGTAGCCTCGGAACGATGTCAGGAAAGAAAGATTTGCTACACGTTGTCAATCAAATAATGAATCCTTTTACGAAGTTAGAAGAACTAACATTTAAAAGTTATAAAACCGGAGAACATGTCAACAGAAAGAAGACTTATCCTCCTTCTCCCTATCGTAGGTAGAATGCTGCTAGTAGAGTTGTATTTCCACCAAACGCCCAGTGGATGAGCAAATAACCATGTAGCCTCGGAACGATGTCAGGAAAGAAAGATTTGCTACACTTTGTCAATCAAATAATGAATCCTTTTACGAAGTTAGAAGAACTAACATTTAAAAGTTATAAAACCGGAGAACATGTCAACAGAAAGAAGACTTATCCTCTTTCTCCCTATCGTAGGTAGAATGCTGCTAGTAGAGTTGTATTTCCACCAAACGCCCAGTGGATGAGCAAATAACCATGTAGCCTCGGAACGATGTCAGGAAAGAAAGATTTGCTACACGTTGTCAATCAAATAATGAATCCTTTTACGAAGTTAGAAGAACTAACATTTAAAAGTTATAAAACCGGAGAACATGTCAACAGAAGGAAGACTTATCCTCTTTCTCCCTATCGTAGGTAGAATGCTGCTAGTAGAGTTGTATTTCCACCAAACGCCCAGTGGATGAGCAAATAACCATGTATCCTCGGAACGATGTCAGGAAAGAAGGATTTGCTACACGTTGTCAATCAAATAATGAATCCTTTTACGAAGTTAGAAGAACTAACATTTAAAAGTTATAAAACCGGAGAACATGTCAACAGAAAGAAGACTTATCCTCTTTCTCCCTATCGTAGGTAGAATGCTGCTAGTAGAGTTGTATTTCCACCAAACGCCCAGTGGATGAGCAAATAACCATGTAGCCTCGGAACGATGTCAGGAAAGAAAGATTTGCTACACGTTGTCAATCAAATAATGAATCCTTTTACGAAGTTAGAAGAACTAACATTTAAAAGTTATAAAACCGGAGAACATGTCAACAGAAAGAAGATTTATCCTCTTTCTCCCTATCGTAGGTAGAATGCTGCTAGTAGAGTTGTATTTCCACCAAACGCCCAGTGGATGAGCAAATAACCATGTAGCCTCGGAACGATGTCAGGAAAGAAAGATTTGCTACACGTTGTCAATCAAATAATGAATCCTTTTACGAAGTTAGAAGAACTAACATTTAAAAGTTATAAAAGCAGAGAACATGTCAACAGAAAGAAGACTTATCCTCTTTCTCCCTATCGTAGGTAGAATGCTGCTAGTAGAGTTGTATTTCCACCAACCGCCCAGTGGATGAGCAAATAACCATGTAGCCTCGGAACGATGTCAGGAAAGAAAGATTTGCTACACGTTGTCAATCAAATAATGAATCCTTTTACGAAGTTAGAAGAACTAACATTTAAAAGTTATAAAACCGGAGAACATGTCAACAGAAAGAAGACTTATCCTCTTTCTCCCTATCGTAGGTAGAATGCTGCTAGTAGAGTTGTATTTCCACCAAACACCCAGTGGATGAGCAAATAACCATGTAGCCTCGGAACGGTGTCAGGAAAGAAAGATTTGCTACACGTTGTCAATCAAATAATGAATCCTTTTACGAAGTTAGAAGAACTAACATTTAAAAGTTATAAAACCGGAGAACATGTCAACAGAAAGAAGACTTATCCTCTTTCTCCCTATCGTAGGTAGAATGCTGCTAGTAGAGTTGTATTTCCACCAAACGCCCAGTGGATGAGCAAATAACCATGTAGCCTCGGAACGATGTCAGGAAAGAAAGATTTGCTACACGTTGTCAATCAAATAATGAATCCTTTTACGAAGTTAGAAGAACTAACATTTAAAAGTTATAAAAGCAGAGAACATGTCCACATAAAGAAGACTTATCCTCTTTCTCCCTATCGTAGGTAGAATGCTGCTAGTAGAGTTGTATTTCCACCAAACGCCCAGTGGATGAGCAAATAACCGTGTAGCCTCGGAACGATGTCAGGAAAGAAAGATTTGCTACACGTTGTCAATCAAATAATGAATCCTTTTACGAAGTTAGAAGAACTAACATTTAAAAGTTATAAAAGCGGAGAACATGTCAACAGAAAGAAGACTTCTCCCTATCGTAGGTAGAATGCTGCTAGTAGAGTTGTATTTCCACCAAACGCCCAGTGGATGAGCAAATAACCATGTAGCCTCGGAACGATGTCAGGAAAGAAAGATTTGCTACACATTGTCAATCAAATAATGAATCCTTTTACGAAGTTAGAAGAACTAACATTTAAAAGTTATAAAACCGGAGAACATGTCAACAGAAAGAAGACTTATCCTCTTTCTCCCTATCGTAGGTAGAATGCTGCTAGTAGAGTTGTATTTCCACCAAACGCCCAGTGGATGAGCAAATAACCATGTAGCCTCGGAACGATGTCAGGAAAGAAAGATTTGCTACACGTTGTCAATCAAATAATGAATCCTTTTACGAAGTTAGAAGAACTAACATTTAAAAGTTATAAAAGCAGAGAACATGTCCACATAAAGAAGACTTATCCTCTTTCTCCCTATCGTAGGTAGAATGCTGCTAGTAGAGTTGTATTTCCACCAAACGCCCAGTGGATGAGCAAATAACCGTGTAGCCTCGGAACGATGTCAGGAAAGAAAGATTTGCTACACGTTGTCAATCAAATAATGAATCCTTTTACGAAGTTAGAAGAACTAACATTTAAAAGTTATAAAAGCGGAGAACATGTCAACAGAAAGAAGACTTATCCTCTTCCTCCCTATCGTAGGTAGAATGCTGCTAGTAGAGTTGTATTTCCACCAAACGCCCAGTGGATGAGCAAATAACCATGTAGCCTCGGAACGATGTCAGGAAAGAAAGATTTGCTACACGTTGTCAATCAAATAATGAATCCTTTTACGAAGATAGAAGAACGAACATATAAAAATTATAAAAGCGGAGATCATGTCAACAGAAAGAAGACTTATCCTCTTTCTCCCTATCGTAGGTAGAATGCTGCTAGTAGAGATGTATTTCCACCAAACGCCCAGTGGATGAGCAAATAACCATGTAGCCTCGGAACGATGTCAGGAAAGAAAGATTTGCCACACGTTGTCAATCAAATAATGAATCCTTTTACGAAGATAGAAGAACGAACATATAAAAATTATAAAAGCGGAGAACATGTCAACAGAAAGAAGACTTATCCTCTTTCTCCCTATCGTAGGTAGAATGCTGCTAGTAGAGTTGTATTTCCACCAAACGCCCAGTGGATGAGCAAATAACCATGTAGCCTCGGAACGATGTCAGGAAAGAAAGATTTGCTACACGTTGTCGATCAAATAATGAATCCTTTTACGAAGTTAGAAGAACTAACATTTAAAAGTTATAAAACCGGAGAACATGTCAACAGAAAGAAGACTTATCCTCTTTCTCCCTATCGTAGGTAGAATGCTGCTAGTAGAGTTGTATTTCCACCAAACGCCCAGTGGATGAGCAAATAACCATGTAGCCTCGGAACGATGTCAGGAAAGAAAGATTTGCTACACGTTGTCAATCAAATAATGAATCCTTTTACGAAGTTAGAAGAACTAACATTTAAAAGTTATAAAAGCGGAGAACATGTCAACAGAAAGAAGACTTATCCTCTTTCTCCCTATCGTAGGTAGAATGCTGCTAGTAGAGTTGTATTTCCACCAAACGCCCAGTGGATGAGCAAATAACCATGTAGCCTCGGAACGATGTCAGGAAAGAAAGATTTGCTACACGTTGTCAATCAAATAATGAATCCTTTTACGAAGATAGAAGAACGAACATATAAAAATTATAAAAGCGGAGAACATGTCAACAGAAAGAAGACTTATCCTCTTTCTCCCTATCGTAGGTAGAATGCTGCTAGTAGAGTTGTATTTCCACCAAACGCCCAGTGGATGAGCAAATAACCATGTAGCCTCGGAACGATGTCAGGAAAGAAAGATTTGCTACACGTTGTCAATCAAATAATGAATCCTTTTACGAAGATAGAAGAACTAACATTTAAAAGTTATAAAACCGGAGAACATGTCAACAGAAAGAAGACTTATCCTCTTTCTCCCTATCGTAGGTAGAATGCTGCTAGTAGAGTTGCATTTCCACCAAACGCCCAGTGGATGAGCAAATAACCATGTAGCCTCGGAACGATGTCAGGAAAGAAAGATTTGCTACACGTTGTCAATCAAATAATGAATCCTTTTACGAAGATAGAAGAACGAACATATAAAAATTATAAAAGCGGAGAACATGTCAACAGAAAGAAGACTTATCCTCTTTCTCCCTATCGTAGGTAGAATGCTGCTAGTACAGTTGTATTTCCACCAAACGCCCAGTGGATGAGCAAATAACCATGCAGCCTCAGAACGATGTCAGGAAAGAAAGATTTGCTACACGTTGTCAATCAAATAATGAATCCTTTTACGAAGTTAGAAGAACTAACATTTAAAAGTTATAAAACCGGAGAACATGTCAACAGAAAGAAGACTTATCCTCTTCCTCCCTATCGTAGGTAGAATGCTGCTAGTAGAGTTGTATTTGCACCAAACGCCCAGTGGATGAGCAAATAACCATGTAGCCTCGGAACGATGTCAGGAAAGAAAGATTTGCTACACGTTGTCAATCAAATAATGAATCCTTTTACGAAGATAGAAGAACGAACATATAAAAATTATAAAAGCGGAGATCATGTCAACAGAAAGAAGACTTATCCTCTTTCTCCCTATCGTAGGTAGAATGCTGCTAGTAGAGATGTATTTCCACCAAACGCCCAGTGGATGAGCAAATAACCATGTAGCCTCGGAACGATGTCAGGAAAGAAAGATTTGCTACACGTTGTCAATCAAATAATGAATCCTTTTACGAAGATAGAAGAACTAACATATAAAAGTTATAAAACCGGAGAACATGTCAACAGAAAGAAGACTTATCCTCTTTCTCCCTATCGTAGGTAGAATGCTGCTAGTAGAGTTGTATTTCCACCAAACGCCCAGTGGATGAGCAAATAACCATGTAGCCTCGGAACGATGTCAGGAAAGAAAGATTTGCTACACGTTGTCAATCAAATAATGAATCCTTTTACGAAGTTAGAAGAACTAACATTTAAAAGTTATAAAACCGGAGAACATGTCAACAGAAAGAAGACTTATCCTCTTTCTCCCTATCGTAGGTAGAATGCTGCTAGTAGAGTTGTATTTCCACCAAACGCCCAGTGGATGAGCAAATAACCATGTAGCCTCGGAACGATGTCAGGAAAGAAAGATTTGCTACACGTTGTCAATCAAATAATGAATCCTTTTACGAAGATAGAAGAATGAACATATAAAAATTATAAAAGCGGAGAACATGTCAACAGAAAGAAGACTTATCCTCTTCCTCCCTATCGTAGGTAGAATGCTGCTAGTAGAGTTGTATTTCCACCAAACGCCCAGTGGATGAGCAAATAACCATGTAGCCTCGGAACGATGTCAGGAAAGAAAGATTTGCTACACGTTGTCAATCAAATAATGAATCCTTTTACGAAGTTAGAAGAACGAACATATAAAAATTATAAAAGCGGAGAACATGTCAACAGAAAGAAGACTTATCCTCTTTCTCCCTATCGTAGGTAGAATGCTGCTAGTAGAGTTGTATTTCCACCAAACGCCCAGTGGATGAGCAAATAACCATGTAGCCTCGGAACGATGTCAGGAAAGAAAGATTTGCTACACGTTGTCAATCAAATAATGAATCCTTTTACGAAGATAGAAGAACGAACATATAAAAATTATAAAAGCGGAGAACATGTCAACAGAAAGAAGACTTATCCTCTTCCTCCCTATCGTAGGTAGAATGCTGCTAGTAGAGTTGTATTTCCACCAAACGCCCAGTGGATGAGCAAATAACCATGTAGCCTCGGAACGATGTCAGGAAAGAAAGATTTGCTACACGTTGTCAATCAAATAATGAATCCTTTTACGAAGTTAGAAGAACTAACATTTAAAAGTTATAAAAGCGGAGAACATGTCAACAGAAAGAAGACTTATCCTCTTTCTCCCTATCGTAGGTAGAATGCTGCTAGTAGAGTTGTATTTCCACCAAACGCCCAGTGGATAAGCAAATAACCATGTAGCCTCGGAAAGATGTCAGGAAAGAAAGATTTGCTACACGTTGTCAATCAAATAATGAATCCTTTTACGAAGTTAGAAGAACTAACATTTAAAAGTTATAAAACCGGAGAACATGTCAACAGAAAGAAGACTTATCCTCTTTCTCCCTATCGTAGGTAGAATGCTGCTAGTAGAGTTGTATTTCCACCAAACGCCCAGTGGATGAGCAAATAACCATGTAGCCTCGGAACGATGTCAGGAAAGAAAGATTTGCTACACGTTGTCAATCAAATAATGAATCCTCTTACGAAGATAGAAGAACGAACATATAAAAATTATAAAAGCGGAGAACATGTCAACAGAAAGAACACTTATCCTCTTTCTCCCTATCGTAGGTAGAATGCTGCTAGTAGAGTTGTATTTCCACCAAACCCCCAGTGGATGAGCAAATAACCATGTAGCCTCGGAATGATGTCAGGAAAGAAAGATTTGCTACACGTTGTCAATCAAATAATGAATCCTTTTACGAAGATAGAAGAACGAACATATAAGAATTATAAAAGCGGAGAACATGTCAACAGAAAGAAGACTTTTCCTCTTTCTCCCTATCGTAGGTAGAATGCTGCTAGTAGAGTTGTATTTCCACCAAACGCCCAGTGGATGAGCAAATAACCATGTAGCCTCGGAACGATGTCAGGAAAAAAAGATTTGCTACACGTTGTCAATCAAATAATGAATCCTTTTATGAAGATAGAAGAACAAACATATAAAAATTATAAAAGCGGAGAACATGTCAACAGAAAGAAGACTTATCCTCTTTCTCCCTATCGTAGGTAAAATGCTGCTAGTAGAGTTGTATTTCCACCAAACGCCCAGTGGATGAGCAAATAACCATGTAGCCTCGGAACGATGTCAGGAAAGAAAGATTTGCTACACGTTGTCAATCAAATAATGAATCCTTTTACGAAGATAGAAGAACGAACATATAAGAATTATAAAAGCGGAGAACATGTCAACAGAAAGAAGACTTATCCTCTTTCTCCCTATCGTAGGTAGAATGCTGCTAGTAGAGTTGTATTTCCACCAAACGCCCAGTGGATGAGCAAATAACCATGTAGCCTCGGAACGATGTCAGGAAAGAAAGATTTGCTACACGTTGTCAATCAAATAATGAATCCTTTTACGAAGATAGAAGAACGAACATATAAAAATTATAAAAGCGGAGAACATGTCAACAGAAAGAAGACATATATTCTTTCTCCCTATCGTAGGTAGAATGCTGCTAGTAGAGTTGTATTTCCACCAAACGCCCAGTGGATGAGCAAATAACCATGTAGCCTCGGAACGATGTCAGGAAAGAAAGATTTGCAACACGTTGTCAATCAAATAATGAATCCTTTTACGAAGATAGAAGAACGAACATATAAGAATTATAAAAGCGGAGAACATGTCAACAGAAAGAAGACTTACCCTCTTTCTCCCTATCGTAGGTAGAATGCTGCTAGTAGAGTTGTATTTCCACCAAACGCCCAGTGGATGAGCAAATAACCATGTAGCCTCGGAACGATGTCAGGAAAGAAAGATTTGATACACGTTGTCAATCAAATAATGAATCCTTTTATGAAGATAGAAGAACTAACATTTAAAAGTTATAAAACCGGAGAACATGTCAACAGAAAGAAGACTTATCCTCTTTCTCCCTATCGTAGGTAGAATGCTGCTAGTAGAGTTGCATTTCCACCAAACGCCCAGTGGATGAGCAAATAACCATGTAGCCTCGGAACGATGTCAGGAAAGAAAGATTTGCTACACGTTGTCAATCAAATAATGAATCCTTTTAGGAAGATAGAAGAACGAACATATAAAAATAATAAAAGCGGAGAACATGTCAACAGAAAGAAGACTTATCCTCTTTCTCCCTATCGTAGGTAGAATGCTGCTAGTAGAGTTGTATTTCCACCAAACGCCCAGTGGATGAGCAAATAACCATGCAGCCTCGGAACGATGTCAGGAAAGAAAGATTTGCTACACGTTGTCAATCAAATAATGAATCCTTTTACGAAGTTAGAAGAACTAACATTTAAAAGTTATAAAACCGGAGAACATGTCAACAGAAAGAAGACTTATCCTCTTCCTCCCTATCGTAGGTAGAATGCTGCTAGTAGAGTTGTATTTCCACCAAACGCCCAGTGGATGAGCAAATAACCATGTAGCCTCGGAACGATGTCAGGAAAGAAAGATTTGATACACGTTGTCAATCAAATAATGAATCCTTTTACGAAGATAGAAGAACGAACATATAAGAATTATAAAAGCGGAGAACATGTCAACAGAAAGAAGACTTATCCTCTTTCTCCCTATCGTAGGTAGAATGCTGCTAGTAGAGTTGTAATTCCACCAAACGCCCAGTGGATGAGCAAATAACCATGTAGCCTCGGAACGATGTCAGGAAAGAAAGATTTGCTACACGTTGTCAATCAAATAATGAATCCTTTTACGAAGATAGAAGAACGAACATATAAAAATTATAAAAGCGGAGAACATGTCAACCGAAAGAAGACTTATCCTCTTTCTCCCTATCGTAGGCAGAATGCTGCTAGTAGAGTTGTATTTCCACCAAACGCCCAGTGGATGAGCAAATAACCATGTAGCCTCGGAACAATGTCAGGAAAGAAAGATTTGCTACACGTTGTCAATCAAATAACGAATCCTTTTACGAAGTTAGAAGAACTAACATTTAAAGGTTATAAAAGCAGAGAACATGTCAACAGAAAGAAGACTTATCCTCTTTCTCCCTATCGTAGGTAGAATGCTGCTAGTAGAGTTGTAATTCCACCAAACGCCCAGTGGATGAGCAAATAACCATGTAGCCTCGGAACGATGTCAGGAAAGAAAGATTTGCTACACGTTGTCAATCAAATAATGAATCCTTTTACGAAGATAGAAGAACGAACATATAAAAATTATAAAAGCGGAGAACATGTCAACCGAAAGAAGACTTATCCTCTTTCTCCCTATCGTAGGCAGAATGCTGCTAGTAGAGTTGTAATTCCACCAAACGCCCAGTGGATGAGCAAATAACCATGTAGCCTCGGAACAATGTCAGGAAAGAAAGATTTGCTACACGTTGTCAATCAAATAACGAATCCTTTTACGAAGTTAGAAGAACTAACATTTAAAGGTTATAAAAGCAGAGAACATGTCAACAGAAAGAAGACTTATCCTCTTTCTCCCTATCGTAGGTAGAATGCTGCTAGTAGAGTTGTAATTCCACCAAACGCCCAGTGGATGAGCAAATAACCATGTAGCCTCGGAACGATGTCAGGAAAGAAAGATTTGCTACACGTTGTCAATCAAATAATGAATCCTTTTACGAAGATAGAAGAACGAACATATAAGAATTATAAAAGCGGAGAACATGTCAACCGAAAGAAGACTTATCCTCTTTCTCCCTATCGTAGGCAGAATGCTGCTAGTAGAGTTGTATTTCCACCAAACGCCCAGTGGATGAGCAAATAACCATGTAGCCTCGGAACAATGTCAGGAAAGAAAGATTTGCTACACGTTGTCAATCAAATAACGAATCCTTTTACGAAGTTAGAAGAACTAACATTTAAAGGTTATAAAAGCAGAGAACATGTCAACAGAAAGAAGACTTATCCTCTTTCTCCCTATCGTAGGTAGAATGCTGCTAGTAGAGTTGTAATTCCACCAAACGCCCAGTGGATGAGCAAATAACCATGTAGCCTCGGAACGATGTCAGGAAAGAAAGATTTGCTACACGTTGTCAATCAAATAATGAATCCTTTTACGAAGATAGAAGAACGAACATATAAGAATTATAAAAGCGGAGAACATGTCAACAGAAAGAAGACTTATCCTCTTTCTCCCTATCGTAGGTAGAATGCTGCTAGTAGAGTTGTAATTCCACCAAACGCCCAGTGGATGAGCAAATAACCATGTAGCCTCGGAACGATGTCAGGAAAGAAAGATTTGCTACACGTTGTCAATCAAATAATGAATCCTTTTACGAAGATAGAAGAACGAACATATAAAAATTATAAAAGCGGAGAACATGTCAACCGAAAGAAGACTTATCCTCTTTCTCCCTATCGTAGGCAGAATGCTGCTAGTAGAGTTGTATTTCCACCAAACGCCCAGTGGATGAGCAAATAACCATGTAGCCTCGGATCGATGTCAGGAAAGAAAGATTTGCTACACGTTGTCAATCAAATAATGAATCCTTTTACGAAGATAGAAGAACGAACATATAAGAATTATAAAAGCGGAGAACATGTCAACAGAAAGAAGACTTATCCTCTTTCTCCCTATCGTAGGTAGAATGCTGCTAGTAGAGTTGTATTTCCACCAAACGCCCAGTGGATGAGCAAATAACCATGTAGCCTCGGAACGATGTCAGGAAAGAAAGATTTGCTACACGTTGTCAATCAAATAATGAATCCTTTTACGAAGTTAGAAGAACTAACATTTAAAAGATATAAAACCGGAGAACATGTCAACAGAAAGAAGACTTATCCTCTTTCTCCCTATCGTAGGTAGAATGCTGCTAGTAGAGTTGTATTTCCACCAAACGCCCAGTGGATGAGCAAATAACCATGTAGCCTCGGAACAATGTCAGGAAAGAAAGATTTGCTACACGTTGTCAATCAAATAACGAATCCTTTTACGAAGTTAGAAGAACTAACATTTAAAGGTTATAAAAGCAGAGAACATGTCAACAGAAAGAAGACTTATCCTCTTTCTCCCTATCGTAGGTAGAATGCTGCTAGTAGAGTTGTATTTCCACCAAACGCCCAGTGGATGAGCAAATAACCATGTAGCCTCGTAACGATGTTAGGAAAGAAAGATTTGCTACACGTTGTCAATCAAATAATGAATCCTTTTACGAAGTTAGAAGAACTAACATTTAAAAGTTATAAAACCGGAGAACATGTCAACAGAAAGAAGACTTATCCTCTTTCTCCCTATCGTAGGTAGAATGCTGCTAGTAGAGTTGTATTTCCACCAAACGCCCAGTGGATGAGCAAATAACCATGTAGCCTCGGAACGATGTCAGGAAAGAAAGATTTGCTACACGTTGTCAATCAAATAATGAATCCTTTTACGAAGTTAGAAGAACTAACATTTAAAAGTTATAAAACCGGAGAACATGTCAACAGAAAGAAGACTTATCCTCTTTCTCCCTATCGTAGGTAGAATGCTGCTAGTAGAGTTGTATTTCCACCAAACGCCCAGTCGATGAGCAAATAACCATGTAGCCTCGGAACGATGTCAGGAAAGAAAGATTTGCTACACGTTGTCAATCAAATAATGAATCCTTTTACGAAGTTAGAAGAACTAACATTTAAACGTTATAAAACCGGAGAACATGTCAACAGAAAGAAGACTTATCCTCTTTCTCCCTATCGTAGGTAGAATGCTGCTAGTAGAGTTGTATTTCCACCAAACGCCCAGTGGATGAGCAAATAACCATGTAGCCTCGGAACGATGTCAGGAAAGAAAGATTTGCTACACGTTGTCAATCAAATAATGAATCCTTTTACGAAGTTAGAAGAACTAACATTTAAAAGTTATAAAACCGGAGAACATGTCAACAGAAAGAAGACTTTCCCTCTTTCTCCCTATCGTAGGTAGAATGCTGCTAGTAGAGTTGTATTTCCACCAAACGCCCAGTGGATGAGCAAATAACCATGTAGCCTCGGAACGATGTCAGGAAAGAAAGATTTGCTACACGTTGTCAATCAAATAATGAATCCTTTTACGAAGATAGAAGAACGAACATATAACAATTATAAAAGCGGAGAACATGTCAACAGAAAGAAGACTTATCCTCTTTCTCCCTATCGTAGGTAGAATGCTGCTAGTAGAGTTGTATTTCCACCAAACACCCAGTGGATGAGCAAATAACCATGTAGCCTCGGAACGATGGCAGGAAAGAAAGATTTGCTACACGTTGTCAATCAAATAATGAATCCTTTTACCAAGTTAGAAGAACTAACATTTAAAAGGTATAAAAGCAGAGAACATGTCAACAGAAAGAAGACTTATCCTCTTTCTCCCTATCGTAGGTAGAATGCTGCTAGTAGAGTTGTATTTCCACCAAACGCCCAGTGGATGAGCAAATAACCATGTAGCCTCGGAACGATGTCAGGAAAGAAAGATTTGCTACACGTTGTCAATCAAATAATGAATCCTTTTACGAAGTTAGAAGAACTAACATTTAAAAGTTATAAAACCGGAGAACATGTCAACAGAAAGAAGACTTATCCTCTTTCTCCCTATCGTAGGTAGAATGCTGCTAGTAGAGTTGTATTTCCACTAAACGCCCAGTGGATGAGCAAATAACCATGTAGCCTCGGAACGATGTCAGGATAGAAAGATTTGCTACACGTTGTCAATCAAATAATGAATCCTTTTACGAAGTTAGAAGAACTAACATTTAAAAGTTATAAAACCGGAGAACATGTCAACAGAAAGAAGACTTATCCTCTTTCTCCCTATCGTAGGTAGAATGCTGCTAGTAGAGTTGTATTTCCACCAAACGCCCAGTGGATGAGCAAATAACCATGTAGCCTCGGAACGATGTCAGGAAAGAAAGATTTGCTACACGTTGTCAATCAAATAATGAATCCTTTTACGAAGTTAGAAGAACTAACATTTAAAAGTTATAAAACCGGAGAACATGTCAACAGAAAGAAGACTTATCCTCCTTCTCCCTATCGTAGGTAGAATGCTGCTAGTAGAGTTGTATTTCCACCAAACGCCCAGTGGATGAGCAAATAACCATGTAGCCTCGGAACGATGTCAGGAAAGAAAGATTTGCTACACTTTGTCAATCAAATAATGAATCCTTTTACGAAGTTAGAAGAACTAACATTTAAAAGTTATAAAACCGGAGAACATGTCAACAGAAAGAAGACTTATCCTCTTTCTCCCTATCGTAGGTAGAATGCTGCTAGTAGAGTTGTATTTCCACCAAACGCCCAGTGGATGAGCAAATAACCATGTAGCCTCGGAACGATGTCAGGAAAGAAAGATTTGCTACACGTTGTCAATCAAATAATGAATCCTTTTACGAAGTTAGAAGAACTAACATTTAAAAGTTATAAAACCGGAGAACATGTCAACAGAAGGAAGACTTATCCTCTTTCTCCCTATCGTAGGTAGAATGCTGCTAGTAGAGTTGTATTTCCACCAAACGCCCAGTGGATGAGCAAATAACCATGTATCCTCGGAACGATGTCAGGAAAGAAGGATTTGCTACACGTTGTCAATCAAATAATGAATCCTTTTACGAAGTTAGAAGAACTAACATTTAAAAGTTATAAAACCGGAGAACATGTCAACAGAAAGAAGACTTATCCTCTTTCTCCCTATCGTAGGTAGAATGCTGCTAGTAGAGTTGTATTTCCACCAAACGCCCAGTGGATGAGCAAATAACCATGTAGCCTCGGAACGATGTCAGGAAAGAAAGATTTGCTACACGTTGTCAATCAAATAATGAATCCTTTTACGAAGTTAGAAGAACTAACATTTAAAAGTTATAAAACCGGAGAACATGTCAACAGAAAGAAGATTTATCCTCTTTCTCCCTATCGTAGGTAGAATGCTGCTAGTAGAGTTGTATTTCCACCAAACGCCCAGTGGATGAGCAAATAACCATGTAGCCTCGGAACGATGTCAGGAAAGAAAGATTTGCTACACGTTGTCAATCAAATAATGAATCCTTTTACGAAGTTAGAAGAACTAACATTTAAAAGTTATAAAAGCAGAGAACATGTCAACAGAAAGAAGACTTATCCTCTTTCTCCCTATCGTAGGTAGAATGCTGCTAGTAGAGTTGTATTTCCACCAACCGCCCAGTGGATGAGCAAATAACCATGTAGCCTCGGAACGATGTCAGGAAAGAAAGATTTGCTACACGTTGTCAATCAAATAATGAATCCTTTTACGAAGTTAGAAGAACTAACATTTAAAAGTTATAAAACCGGAGAACATGTCAACAGAAAGAAGACTTATCCTCTTTCTCCCTATCGTAGGTAGAATGCTGCTAGTAGAGTTGTATTTCCACCAAACGCCCAGTGGATGAGCAAATAACCATGTAGCCTCGGAACGATGTCAGGAAAGAAAGATTTGCTACACGTTGTCAATCAAATAATGAATCCTTTTACGAAGTTAGAAGAACTAACATTTAAAAGTTATAAAAGCAGAGAACATGTCCACATAAAGAAGACTTATCCTCTTTCTCCCTATCGTAGGTAGAATGCTGCTAGTAGAGTTGTATTTCCACCAAACGCCCAGTGGATGAGCAAATAACCGTGTAGCCTCGGAACGATGTCAGGAAAGAAAGATTTGCTACACGTTGTCAATCAAATAATGAATCCTTTTACGAAGTTAGAAGAACTAACATTTAAAAGTTATAAAAGCGGAGAACATGTCAACAGAAAGAAGACTTCTCCCTATCGTAGGTAGAATGCTGCTAGTAGAGTTGTATTTCCACCAAACGCCCAGTGGATGAGCAAATAACCATGTAGCCTCGGAACGATGTCAGGAAAGAAAGATTTGCTACACATTGTCAATCAAATAATGAATCCTTTTACGAAGTTAGAAGAACTAACATTTAAAAGTTATAAAACCGGAGAACATGTCAACAGAAAGAAGACTTATCCTCTTTCTCCCTATCGTAGGTAGAATGCTGCTAGTAGAGTTGTATTTCCACCAAATGCCCAGTGGATGAGCAAATAACCATGTAGCCTCGGAACGATGTCAGGAAAGAAAGATTTGCTACACGTTGTCAATCAAATAATGAATCCTTTTACGAAGTTAGAAGAACTAACATTTAAAAGTTATAAAAGCAGAGAACATGTCCACATAAAGAAGACTTATCCTCTTTCTCCCTATCGTAGGTAGAATGCTGCTAGTAGAGTTGTATTTCCACCAAACGCCCAGTGGATGAGCAAATAACCGTGTAGCCTCGGAACGATGTCAGGAAAGAAAGATTTGCTACACGTTGTCAATCAAATAATGAATCCTTTTACGAAGTTAGAAGAACTAACATTTAAAAGTTATAAAAGCGGAGAACATGTCAACAGAAAGAAGACTTATCCTCTTCCTCCCTATCGTAGGTAGAATGCTGCTAGTAGAGTTGTATTTCCACCAAACGCCCAGTGGATGAGCAAATAACCATGTAGCCTCGGAACGATGTCAGGAAAGAAAGATTTGCTACACGTTGTCAATCAAATAATGAATCCTTTTACGAAGATAGAAGAACGAACATATAAAAATTATAAAAGCGGAGATCATGTCAACAGAAAGAAGACTTATCCTCTTTCTCCCTATCGTAGGTAGAATGCTGCTAGTAGAGATGTATTTCCACCAAACGCCCAGTGGATGAGCAAATAACCATGTAGCCTCGGAACGATGTCAGGAAAGAAAGATTTGCCACACGTTGTCAATCAAATAATGAATCCTTTTACGAAGATAGAAGAACGAACATATAAAAATTATAAAAGCGGAGAACATGTCAACAGAAAGAAGACTTATCCTCTTTCTCCCTATCGTAGGTAGAATGCTGCTAGTAGAGTTGTATTTCCACCAAACGCCCAGTGGATGAGCAAATAACCATGTAGCCTCGGAACGATGTCAGGAAAGAAAGATTTGCTACACGTTGTCGATCAAATAATGAATCCTTTTACGAAGTTAGAAGAACTAACATTTAAAAGTTATAAAACCGGAGAACATGTCAACAGAAAGAAGACTTATCCTCTTTCTCCCTATCGTAGGTAGAATGCTGCTAGTAGAGTTGTATTTCCACCAAACGCCCAGTGGATGAGCAAATAACCATGTAGCCTCGGAACGATGTCAGGAAAGAAAGATTTGCTACACGTTGTCAATCAAATAATGAATCCTTTTACGAAGTTAGAAGAACTAACATTTAAAAGTTATAAAAGCGGAGAACATGTCAACAGAAAGAAGACTTATCCTCTTTCTCCCTATCGTAGGTAGAATGCTGCTAGTAGAGTTGTATTTCCACCAAACGCCCAGTGGATGAGCAAATAACCATGTAGCCTCGGAACGATGTCAGGAAAGAAAGATTTGCTACACGTTGTCAATCAAATAATGAATCCTTTTACGAAGATAGAAGAACGAACATATAAAAATTATAAAAGCGGAGAACATGTCAACAGAAAGAAGACTTATCCTCTTTCTCCCTATCGTAGGTAGAATGCTGCTAGTAGAGTTGTATTTCCACCAAACGCCCAGTGGATGAGCAAATAACCATGTAGCCTCGGAACGATGTCAGGAAAGAAAGATTTGCTACACGTTGTCAATCAAATAATGAATCCTTTTACGAAGATAGAAGAACTAACATTTAAAAGTTATAAAACCGGAGAACATGTCAACAGAAAGAAGACTTATCCTCTTTCTCCCTATCGTAGGTAGAATGCTGCTAGTAGAGTTGCATTTCCACCAAACGCCCAGTGGATGAGCAAATAACCATGTAGCCTCGGAACGATGTCAGGAAAGAAAGATTTGCTACACGTTGTCAATCAAATAATGAATCCTTTTACGAAGATAGAAGAACGAACATATAAAAATTATAAAAGCGGAGAACATGTCAACAGAAAGAAGACTTATCCTCTTTCTCCCTATCGTAGGTAGAATGCTGCTAGTACAGTTGTATTTCCACCAAACGCCCAGTGGATGAGCAAATAACCATGCAGCCTCAGAACGATGTCAGGAAAGAAAGATTTGCTACACGTTGTCAATCAAATAATGAATCCTTTTACGAAGTTAGAAGAACTAACATTTAAAAGTTATAAAACCGGAGAACATGTCAACAGAAAGAAGACTTATCCTCTTCCTCCCTATCGTAGGTAGAATGCTGCTAGTAGAGTTGTATTTGCACCAAACGCCCAGTGGATGAGCAAATAACCATGTAGCCTCGGAACGATGTCAGGAAAGAAAGATTTGCTACACGTTGTCAAATCAAATAATGAATCCTTTTACGAAGATAGAAGAACGAACATATAAAAATTATAAAAGCGGAGATCATGTCAACAGAAAGAAGACTTATCCTCTTTCTCCCTATCGTAGGTAGAATGCTGCTAGTAGAGATGTATTTCCACCAAACGCCCAGTGGATGAGCAAATAACCATGTAGCCTCGGAACGATGTCAGGAAAGAAAGATTTGCTACACGTTGTCAATCAAATAATGAATCCTTTTACGAAGATAGAAGAACTAACATATAAAAGTTATAAAACCGGAGAACATGTCAACAGAAAGAAGACTTATCCTCTTTCTCCCTATCGTAGGTAGAATGCTGCTAGTAGAGTTGTATTTCCACCAAACGCCCAGTGGATGAGCAAATAACCATGTAGCCTCGGAACGATGTCAGGAAAGAAAGATTTGCTACACGTTGTCAATCAAATAATGAATCCTTTTACGAAGTTAGAAGAACTAACATTTAAAAGTTATAAAACCGGAGAACATGTCAACAGAAAGAAGACTTATCCTCTTTCTCCCTATCGTAGGTAGAATGCTGCTAGTAGAGTTGTATTTCCACCAAACGCCCAGTGGATGAGCAAATAACCATGTAGCCTCGGAACGATGTCAGGAAAGAAAGATTTGCTACACGTTGTCAATCAAATAATGAATCCTTTTACGAAGATAGAAGAATGAACATATAAAAATTATAAAAGCGGAGAACATGTCAACAGAAAGAAGACTTATCCTCTTCCTCCCTATCGTAGGTAGAATGCTGCTAGTAGAGTTGTATTTCCACCAAACGCCCAGTGGATGAGCAAATAACCATGTAGCCTCGGAACGATGTCAGGAAAGAAAGATTTGCTACACGTTGTCAATCAAATAATGAATCCTTTTACGAAGTTAGAAGAACGAACATATAAAAATTATAAAAGCGGAGAACATGTCAACAGAAAGAAGACTTATCCTCTTTCTCCCTATCGTAGGTAGAATGCTGCTAGTAGAGTTGTATTTCCACCAAACGCCCAGTGGATGAGCAAATAACCATGTAGCCTCGGAACGATGTCAGGAAAGAAAGATTTGCTACACGTTGTCAATCAAATAATGAATCCTTTTACGAAGATAGAAGAACGAACATATAAAAATTATAAAAGCGGAGAACATGTCAACAGAAAGAAGACTTATCCTCTTCCTCCCTATCGTAGGTAGAATGCTGCTAGTAGAGTTGTATTTCCACCAAACGCCCAGTGGATGAGCAAATAACCATGTAGCCTCGGAACGATGTCAGGAAAGAAAGATTTGCTACACGTTGTCAATCAAATAATGAATCCTTTTACGAAGTTAGAAGAACTAACATTTAAAAGTTATAAAAGCGGAGAACATGTCAACAGAAAGAAGACTTATCCTCTTTCTCCCTATCGTAGGTAGAATGCTGCTAGTAGAGTTGTATTTCCACCAAACGCCCAGTGGATAAGCAAATAACCATGTAGCCTCGGAAAGATGTCAGGAAAGAAAGATTTGCTACACGTTGTCAATCAAATAATGAATCCTTTTACGAAGTTAGAAGAACTAACATTTAAAAGTTATAAAACCGGAGAACATGTCAACAGAAAGAAGACTTATCCTCTTTCTCCCTATCGTAGGTAGAATGCTGCTAGTAGAGTTGTATTTCCACCAAACGCCCAGTGGATGAGCAAATAACCATGTAGCCTCGGAACGATGTCAGGAAAGAAAGATTTGCTACACGTTGTCAATCAAATAATGAATCCTCTTACGAAGATAGAAGAACGAACATATAAAAATTATAAAAGCGGAGAACATGTCAACAGAAAGAACACTTATCCTCTTTCTCCCTATCGTAGGTAGAATGCTGCTAGTAGAGTTGTATTTCCACCAAACGCCCAGTGGATGAGCAAATAACCATGTAGCCTCGGAATGATGTCAGGAAAGAAAGATTTGCTACACGTTGTCAATCAAATAATGAATCCTTTTACGAAGATAGAAGAACGAACATATAAGAATTATAAAAGCGGAGAACATGTCAACAGAAAGAAGACTTTTCCTCTTTCTCCCTATCGTAGGTAGAATGCTGCTAGTAGAGTTGTATTTCCACCAAACGCCCAGTGGATGAGCAAATAACCATGTAGCCTCGGAACGATGTCAGGAAAAAAAGATTTGCTACACGTTGTCAATCAAATAATGAATCCTTTTATGAAGATAGAAGAACAAACATATAAAAATTATAAAAGCGGAGAACATGTCAACAGAAAGAAGACTTATCCTCTTTCTCCCTATCGTAGGTAAAATGCTGCTAGTAGAGTTGTATTTCCACCAAACGCCCAGTGGATGAGCAAATAACCATGTAGCCTCGGAACGATGTCAGGAAAGAAAGATTTGCTACACGTTGTCAATCAAATAATGAATCCTTTTACGAAGATAGAAGAACGAACATATAAGAATTATAAAAGCGGAGAACATGTCAACAGAAAGAAGACTTATCCTCTTTCTCCCTATCGTAGGTAGAATGCTGCTAGTAGAGTTGTATTTCCACCAAACGCCCAGTGGATGAGCAAATAACCATGTAGCCTCGGAACGATGTCAGGAAAGAAAGATTTGCTACACGTTGTCAATCAAATAATGAATCCTTTTACGAAGATAGAAGAACGAACATATAAAAATTATAAAAGCGGAGAACATGTCAACAGAAAGAAGACATATATTCTTTCTCCCTATCGTAGGTAGAATGCTGCTAGTAGAGTTGTATTTCCACCAAACGCCCAGTGGATGAGCAAATAACCATGTAGCCTCGGAACGATGTCAGGAAAGAAAGATTTGCAACACGTTGTCAATCAAATAATGAATCCTTTTACGAAGATAGAAGAACGAACATATAAGAATTATAAAAGCGGAGAACATGTCAACAGAAAGAAGACTTACCCTCTTTCTCCCTATCGTAGGTAGAATGCTGCTAGTAGAGTTGTATTTCCACCAAACGCCCAGTGGATGAGCAAATAACCATGTAGCCTCGGAACGATGTCAGGAAAGAAAGATTTGATACACGTTGTCAATCAAATAATGAATCCTTTTATGAAGATAGAAGAACTAACATTTAAAAGTTATAAAACCGGAGAACATGTCAACAGAAAGAAGACTTATCCTCTTTCTCCCTATCGTAGGTAGAATGCTGCTAGTAGAGTTGCATTTCCACCAAACGCCCAGTGGATGAGCAAATAACCATGTAGCCTCGGAACGATGTCAGGAAAGAAAGATTTGCTACACGTTGTCAATCAAATAATGAATCCTTTTAGGAAGATAGAAGAACGAACATATAAAAATAATAAAAGCGGAGAACATGTCAACAGAAAGAAGACTTATCCTCTTTCTCCCTATCGTAGGTAGAATGCTGCTAGTAGAGTTGTATTTCCACCAAACGCCCAGTGGATGAGCAAATAACCATGCAGCCTCGGAACGATGTCAGGAAAGAAAGATTTGCTACACGTTGTCAATCAAATAATGAATCCTTTTACGAAGTTAGAAGAACTAACATTTAAAAGTTATAAAACCGGAGAACATGTCAACAGAAAGAAGACTTATCCTCTTCCTCCCTATCGTAGGTAGAATGCTGCTAGTAGAGTTGTATTTCCACCAAACGCCCAGTGGATGAGCAAATAACCATGTAGCCTCGGAACGATGTCAGGAAAGAAAGATTTGATACACGTTGTCAATCAAATAATGAATCCTTTTACGAAGATAGAAGAACGAACATATAAGAATTATAAAAGCGGAGAACATGTCAACAGAAAGAAGACTTATCCTCTTTCTCCCTATCGTAGGTAGAATGCTGCTAGTAGAGTTGTAATTCCACCAAACGCCCAGTGGATGAGCAAATAACCATGTAGCCTCGGAACGATGTCAGGAAAGAAAGATTTGCTACACGTTGTCAATCAAATAATGAATCCTTTTACGAAGATAGAAGAACGAACATATAAAAATTATAAAAGCGGAGAACATGTCAACCGAAAGAAGACTTATCCTCTTTCTCCCTATCGTAGGCAGAATGCTGCTAGTAGAGTTGTATTTCCACCAAACGCCCAGTGGATGAGCAAATAACCATGTAGCCTCGGATCGATGTCAGGAAAGAAAGATTTGCTACACGTTGTCAATCAAATAATGAATCCTTTTACGAAGATAGAAGAACGAACATATAAGAATTATAAAAGCGGAGAACATGTCAACAGAAAGAAGACTTATCCTCTTTCTCCCTATCGTAGGTAGAATGCTGCTAGTAGAGTTGTATTTCCACCAAACGCCCAGTGGATGAGCAAATAACCATGTAGCCTCGGAACGATGTCAGGAAAGAAAGATTTGCTACACGTTGTCAATCAAATAATGAATCCTTTTACGAAGTTAGAAGAACTAACATTTAAAAGATATAAAACCGGAGAACATGTCAACAGAAAGAAGACTTATCCTCTTTCTCCCTATCGTAGGTAGAATGCTGCTAGTAGAGTTGTATTTCCACCAAACGCCCAGTGGATGAGCAAATAACCATGTAGCCTCGGAACAATGTCAGGAAAGAAAGATTTGCTACACGTTGTCAATCAAATAACGAATCCTTTTACGAAGTTAGAAGAACTAACATTTAAAGGTTATAAAAGCAGAGAACATGTCAACAGAAAGAAGACTTATCCTCTTTCTCCCTATCGTAGGTAGAATGCTGCTAGTAGAGTTGTATTTCCACCAAACGCCCAGTGGATGAGCAAATAACCATGTAGCCTCGTAACGATGTTAGGAAAGAAAGATTTGCTACACGTTGTCAATCAAATAATGAATCCTTTTACGAAGTTAGAAGAACTAACATTTAAAAGTTATAAAACCGGAGAACATGTCAACAGAAAGAAGACTTATCCTCTTTCTCCCTATCGTAGGTAGAATGCTGCTAGTAGAGTTGTATTTCCACCAAACGCCCAGTGGATGAGCAAATAACCATGTAGCCTCGGAACGATGTCAGGAAAGAAAGATTTGCTACACGTTGTCAATCAAATAATGAATCCTTTTACGAAGTTAGAAGAACTAACATTTAAAAGTTATAAAACCGGAGAACATGTCAACAGAAAGAAGACTTATCCTCTTTCTCCCTATCGTAGGTAGAATGCTGCTAGTAGAGTTGTATTTCCACCAAACGCCCAGTCGATGAGCAAATAACCATGTAGCCTCGGAACGATGTCAGGAAAGAAAGATTTGCTACACGTTGTCAATCAAATAATGAATCCTTTTACGAAGTTAGAAGAACTAACATTTAAAAGTTATAAAACCGGAGAACATGTCAACAGAAAGAAGACTTATCCTCTTTCTCCCTATCGTAGGTAGAATGCTGCTAGTAGAGTTGTATTTCCACCAAACGCCCAGTGGATGAGCAAATAACCATGTAGCCTCGGAACGATGTCAGGAAAGAAAGATTTGCTACACGTTGTCAATCAAATAATGAATCCTTTTACGAAGTTAGAAGAACTAACATTTAAAAGTTATAAAACCGGAGAACATGTCAACAGAAAGAAGACTTTCCCTCTTTCTCCCTATCGTAGGTAGAATGCTGCTAGTAGAGTTGTATTTCCACCAAACGCCCAGTGGATGAGCAAATAACCATGTAGCCTCGGAACGATGTCAGGAAAGAAAGATTTGCTACACGTTGTCAATCAAATAATGAATCCTTTTACGAAGATAGAAGAACGAACATATAACAATTATAAAAGCGGAGAACATGTCAACAGAAAGAAGACTTATCCTCTTTCTCCCTATCGTAGGTAGAATGCTGCTAGTAGAGTTGTATTTCCACCAAACGCCCAGTGGATGAGCAAATAACCATGTAGCCTCGGAACGATGTCAGGAAAGAAAGATTTGCTACACGTTGTCAATCAAATAATGAATCCTTTTACGAAGATAGAAGAACGAACATATAACAATTATAAAAGCGGAGAACATGTCAACAGAAAGAAGACTTATCCTCTTTCTCCCTATCGTAGGTAGAATGCTGCTAGTAGAGTTGTATTTCCACCAAACGCCCAGTGGATGAGCAAATAACCATGTAGCCTCGGAACGATGTCAGGAAAGAAAGATTTGCTACACGTTGTCAATCAAATAATGAATCCTTTTACGAAGTTAGAAGAACTAACATTTAAAAGTTATAAAACCGGAGAACATGTCAACAGAAAGAAGACTTATCCTCTTTCTCCCTATCGTAGGTAGAATGCTGCTAGTAGAGTTGTATTTCCACTAAACGCCCAGTGGATGAGCAAATAACCATGTAGCCTCGGAACGATGTCAGGAAAGAAAGATTTGCTACACGTTGTCAATCAAATAATGAATCCTTTTACGAAGTTAGAAGAACTAACATTTAAAAGTTATAAAACCGGAGAACATGTCAACAGAAAGAAGACTTATCCTCCTTCTCCCTATCGTAGGTAGAATGCTGCTAGTAGAGTTGTATTTCCACCAAACGCCCAGTGGATGAGCAAATAACCATGTAGCCTCGGAACGATGTCAGGAAAGAAAGATTTGCTACACTTTGTCAATCAAATAATGAATCCTTTTACGAAGTTAGAAGAACTAACATTTAAAAGTTATAAAACCGGAGAACATGTCAACAGAAAGAAGACTTATCCTCTTTCTCCCTATCGTAGGTAGAATGCTGCTAGTAGAGTTGTATTTCCACCAAACGCCCAGTGGATGAGCAAATAACCATGTAGCCTCGGAACGATGTCAGGAAAGAAAGATTTGCTACACGTTGTCAATCAAATAATGAATCCTTTTACGAAGTTAGAAGAACTAACATTTAAAAGTTATAAAACCGGAGAACATGTCAACAGAAGGAAGACTTATCCTCTTTCTCCCTATCGTAGGTAGAATGCTGCTAGTAGAGTTGTATTTCCACCAAACGCCCAGTGGATGAGCAAATAACCATGTATCCTCGGAACGATGTCAGGAAAGAAGGATTTGCTACACGTTGTCAATCAAATAATGAATCCTTTTACGAAGTTAGAAGAACTAACATTTAAAAGTTATAAAACCGGAGAACATGTCAACAGAAAGAAGACTTATCCTCTTTCTCCCTATCGTAGGTAGAATGCTGCTAGTAGAGTTGTATTTCCACCAAACGCCCAGTGGATGAGCAAATAACCATGTAGCCTCGGAACGATGTCAGGAAAGAAAGATTTGCTACACGTTGTCAATCAAATAATGAATCCTTTTACGAAGTTAGAAGAACTAACATTTAAAAGTTATAAAACCGGAGAACATGTCAACAGAAAGAAGATTTATCCTCTTTCTCCCTATCGTAGGTAGAATGCTGCTAGTAGAGTTGTATTTCCACCAAACGCCCAGTGGATGAGCAAATAACCATGTAGCCTCGGAACAATGTCAGGAAAGAAAGATTTGCTACACGTTGTCAATCAAATAATGAATCCTTTTACGAAGTTAGAAGAACTAACATTTAAAAGTTATAAAAGCAGAGAACATGTCAACAGAAAGAAGACTTATCCTCTTTCTCCCTATCGTAGGTAGAAAGCTGCTAGTAGAGTTGTATTTCCACCAACCGCCCAGTGGATGAGCAAATAACCATGTAGCCTCGGAACGATGTCAGGAAAGAAAGATTTGCTACACGTTGTCAATCAAATAATGAATCCTTTTACGAAGTTAGAAGAACTAACATTTAAAAGTTATAAAACCGGAGAACATGTCAACAGAAAGAAGACTTATCCTCTTTCTCCCTATCGTAGGTAGAATGCTGCTAGTAGAGTTGTATTTCCACCAAACACCCAGTGGATGAGCAAATAACCATGTAGCCTCGGAACGGTGTAAGGAAAGAAAGATTTGCTACACGTTGTCAATCAAATAATGAATCCTTTTACGAAGTTAGAAGAACTAACATTTAAAAGTTATAAAACCGGAGAACATGTCAACAGAAAGAAGACTTATCCTCTTTCTCCCTATCGTAGGTAGAATGCTGCTAGTAGAGTTGTATTTCCACCAAACGCCCAGTGGATGAGCAAATAACCATGTAGCCTCGGAACGATGTCAGGAAAGAAAGATTTGCTACACGTTGTAAATCAAATAATGAATCCTTTTACGAAGTTAGAAGAACTAACATTTAAAAGTTATAAAAGCAGAGAACATGTCCACATAAAGAAGACTTATCCTCTTTCTCCCTATCGTAGGTAGAATGCTGCTAGTAGAGTTGTATTTCCACCAAACGCCCAGTGGATGAGCAAATAACCGTGTAGCCTCGGAACGATGTCAGGAAAGAAAGATTTGCTACACGTTGTCAATCAAATAATGAATCCTTTTACGAAGTTAGAAGAACTAACATTTAAAAGTTATAAAAGCGGAGAACATGTCAACAGAAAGAAGACTTCTCCCTATCGTAGGTAGAATGCTGCTAGTAGAGTTGTATTTCCACCAAACGCCCAGTGGATGAGCAAATAACCATGTAGCCTCGGAACGATGTCAGGAAAGAAAGATTTGCTACACGTTGTCAATCAAATAATGAATCCTTTTACGAAGTTAGAAGAACTAACATTTAAAATTTATAAAACCGGAGAACATGTCAACTGAAAGAAGACTTATCCTCTTTCTCCCTATCGTAGGTAGAATGCTGCTAGTAGAGTTGTATTTCCACCAAACGCCCAGTATATGAGCAAATAACCATGTAGCCTCGGAACGATGTCAGGAAAGAAAGATTTGCTACACGTTGTCAATCAAATAATGAATCCTTTTACGAAGATAGAAGAACGAACATATAAAAATTATAAAAGCGGAGAACATGTCAACAGAAAGAAGACTTATCCTCTTTCTCCCTATCGTAGGTAGAATGCTGCTAGTAGAGTTGTATTTCCACCAAACGCCCAGTGGATTAGCAAATAACCATGTAGCCTCGGAACGATGTCAGGAAAGAAAGATTTGCTACACGTTGTCAATCAAATAATGAATCCTTTTACGAAGTTAGAAGAACTAACATTTAAAAGTTATAAAACCCGAAAACATGTCAACAGAAAGAAGACTTATCCTCTTTCTCCCTATCGTAGGTAGAATGCTGCTAGTAGAGTTGTATTTCCACCAAACGCCCAGTGGATGAGCAAATAACCATGTAGCCTCGGAACGATGTCAGGAAAGAAAGATTTGCTACATGTTGTCAATCAAATAATGAATCCTTTTACGAAGATAGAAGAACGAACATATTAAAATTATAAAAGCGGAGAACATGTCAACAGAAAGAAGACTTATCCTCTTTCTCCCTATCGTAGGTAGAATGCTGCTAGTAGAGTTGTATTTCCACCAAACGCCCAGTGGATGAGCAAATAACCATGTAGCCTCGGAACGATGTCAGGAAAGAAAGATTTGCTACACGTTGTCAATCAAATAATGAATCCTTTTACGAAGTTAGAAGAACTAACATTTAAAAGTTATAAAAGCAGAGAACATGTCAACAGAAAGAGGACTTATCCTCTTTCTCCCTATCGTAGGTAGAATGCTGCTAGTAGAGTTGTATTTCCACCAAACGCCCAGTGGATGAGCAAATAACCGTGTAGCCTCGGACCGATGGCAGGAAAGAAAGATTTGCTACACGTTGTCAATCAAATAATGAATCCTTCTACGAAGTTAGAAGAACTAACATTTAAAAGTTATAAAACCGGAGAACATGTCAACAGAAAGAAGACTTATCCTGTTTCTCCCTATCGTAGGTAGAATGCTGCTAGTAGAGTTGTATTTCCACCAAACGCCCAGTGGATGAGCAAATAACCATGTAGCCTCGGAACGGTGTCAGGAAAGAAAGATTTGCTACACGTTGTCAATCAAATAATGAATCCTTTTACGAAGTTAGAAGAACTAACATTTAAAAGTTATAAAACCGGAGAACATGTCAACAGAAAGAAGACTTATCCTCTTTCTCCCTATCGTAGGTAGAATGCTGCTAGTAGAGTTGTATTTCCACCAAATGCCCAGTGGATGAGCAAATAACCATGTAGCCTCGGAACGATGTCAGGAAAGAAAGATTTGCTACACGTTGTCAATCAAATAATGAATCCTTTTACGAAGATAGAAGAACGAACATATAAAAATTATAAAAGCGGAGAACATGTCAACAGAAAGAAGACTTATCCTCTTTCTCCGTATCGTAGGTAGAATGCTGCTAGTAGAGTTGTATTTCCACCAAATGCCCAGTGGATGAGCAAATAACCATGTAGCCTCGGAACGATGTCAGGAAAGAAACATTTGCTACACGTTGTCAATCAAATAATGAAACCTTTTACGAAGTTAGAAGAACTAACATTTAAAAGTTATAAAAGCGGAGAACATGTCAACAGAAAGAAGACTTATCCTCTTTCTCCCTATCGTAGGTAGAATGCTGCTAGTAGAGTTGTATTTCCACCAAACGCCCAGTGGATGAGCAAATAACCATGTAGCCTCGGAACGATGTCAGGAAAGAAAGATTTGCTACACATTGTCAATCAAATAATGAATCCTTTTACGAAGTTAGAAGAACTAACATTTAAAAGTTATAAAACCGGAGAACATGTCAACAGAAAGAAGACTTATCCTCTTTCTCCCTATCGTAGGTAGAATGCTGCTAGTAGAGTTGTATTTCCACCAAATGCCCAGTGGATGAGCAAATAACCATGTAGCCTCGGAACGATGTCAGGAAAGAAAGATTTGCTACACGTTGTCAATCAAATAATGAATCCTTTTACGAAGATAGAAGAACGAACATATAAAAATTATAAAAGCGGAGAACATGTCAACAGAAAGAAGACTTATCCTCTTTCTCCGTATCGTAGGTAGAATGCTGCTAGTAGAGTTGTATTTCCACCAAATGCCCAGTGGATGAGCAAATAACCATGTAGCCTCGGAACGATGTCAGGAAAGAAACATTTGCTACACGTTGTCAATCAAATAATGAAACCTTTTACGAAGTTAGAAGAACTAACATTTAAAAGTTATAAAAGCGGAGAACATGTCAACAGAAAGAAGACTTATCCTCTTTCTCCCTATCGTAGGTAGAATGCTGCTAGTAGAGTTGTATTTCCACCAAACGCCCAGTGGATGAGCAAATAACCATGTAGCCTCGGAACGATGTCAGGAAAGAAAGATTTGCTACACATTGTCAATCAAATAATGAATCCTTTTCCGAAGTTAGAAGAACTAACATTTAAAATTTATAAAACCGGAGAACATGTCAACAGAAAGAAGACTTATCCTCTTTCTCCCTATCGTAGGTAGAATGCTGCTAGTAGAGTTGTATTTCCACCAAACGCCCAGTGGATGAGCAAATAACCATGTAGCCTCGGAACGATGTCAGGAAAGAAAGATTTGCTACACGTTGTCAATCAAATAATGAAACCTTTTACGAAGTTAGAAGAACTAACATTTAAAAGTTATAAAAGCAGAGAACATGTCAACAGAAAGAAGACTTATCCTCTTTCTCCCTATCGTAGGTAGAACGCTGCTAGTAGAGTTGTATTTCCAACAAACGCCCAGTGGATGAGCAAATATCCATGTAGCCTCGGAACGATGTCAGGAAAGAAAGATTTGCTACACGTTGTCAATCAAATAATGAATCCTTTTACGAAGTTAGAAGAACTAACATTTAAAAGTTATAAAAGCGGAGAACATGTCAACAGAAAGAAGACTTATCCTCTTTCTCCCTATCGTAGGTAGAATGCTGCTAGTAGAGTTGTATTTCCACCAAACGCCCAGTGGATGAGCAAATAACCATGTAGCCTCGGAACGATGTCAGGAAAGAAAGATTTGCTACACGATGTCAATCAAATAATGAATCCTTTTACGAAGTTAGAAGAACTAACATTTAAAAGTTATAAAACCGGAGAACATGTCAACAGAAAGAAGACTTATCCTCTTTCTCCCTATCGTAGGTAGAATGCTGCTAGTAGAGTTGCATTTCCACCAAACGCCCAGTGGATGAGCAAATAACCATGTAGCCTCGGAACGATGTCAGGAAAGAAAGATTTGCTACACGTTGTCAATCAAATAATGAATCCTTTTACGAAGATAGAAGAACTAACATTTAAAAGTTATAAAGCAGGAGAACATGTCAACAGAAAGAAGACTTATCCTCTTTCTCCCTATCGTAGGTAGAATGCTGCTAGTAGAGTTGTATTTCCACCAAACGCCCAGTGGATGAGCAAATAACCATGTAGCCTCGGAACGATGTCAGGAAAGAAAGATTTGCTACACGTTGTCAATCAAATAATGAAACCTTTTACGAAGTTAGAAGAACTAACATTTAAAAGTTATAAAAGCGGAGAACATGTCAACAGAAAGAAGACTTATCCTCTTTCTCCCTATCGTAGGTAGAATGCTGCTAGTAGAGTTGTATTTCCACCAAACGCCCAGTGGATGAGCAAATAACCATGTAGCCTCGGAACGATGTCAGGAAAGAAAGATTTGCTACACGTTGTCAATCAAATAATGAATCCTTTTACGAAGTTAGAAGAACTAACATTTAAAAGTTATAAAACCGGAGAACATGTCAACAGAAAGAAGACTTATCCTCTTTCTCCCTATCGTAGGTAGAATGCTGCTAGTAGAGTTGTATTTCCACCAAACGCCCAGTGGATGAGCAAATAACCATGTAGCCTCGGAACGATGTCAGGAAAGAAAGATTTGCTACACGATGTCAATCAAATGATGAATCCTTTTACGAAGTTAGAAGAACTAACATTTAAAAGTTATAAAACCGGAGAACATGTCAACAGAAAGAAGACTTATCCTCTTTCTCCCTATCGTAGGTAGAATGCTGCTAGTAGAGTTGTATTTCCACCAAACGCCCAGTGGATGAGCAAATAACCATGTAGCCTCGGAACGATGTCAGGAAAGAAAGATTTGCTACACGTTGTCAATCAAATAATGAATCCTTTTACGAAGTTAGAAGAACTAACATTTAAAAGTTATAAAACCGGAGAACATGTCAACAGAAAGAAGACTTATCCTCTTTCTCCCTATCGTAGGTAGAATGCTGCTAGTAGAGTTGTATTTCCACCAAACGCCCAGTGGATGAGCAAATAACCATGAAGCCTCGGAACGATGTCAGGAAAGAAAGAATTGCTACACGTTGTCATTCAAATAATGAATCATTTTACGAAGTCAGAAGAACTAACATTTAAAAGTTATAAAACCAGAGAACATGTCTACAGAAAGAAGACTTATCCTCTTTCTCCCTATCGTAGGTAGAATGCTGCTAGTAGAGTTGTATTTCCACCAAACGCCCAGTGGATGAGCAAATAACCATGTAGCCTCGGAACGATGTCAGGAAAGAAAGATTTGCTACACGTTGTCAATCAAATAATGAATCCTTTTACGAAGTTAGAAGAACTAACATTTAAAAGTTATAAAACCGGAGAACATGTCAACAGAAAGAAGACTTATCCTCTTTCTCCCTATCGTAGGTAGAATGCTGCTAGTAGAGTTGTATTTCCACCAAACGCCCAGTGGATGAGCAAATAACCATGTAGCCTCGGAACGATGTCAGGAAAGAAAGATTTGCTACACGTTGTCAATCAAATAATGAATCCTTTTACGAAGTTAGAAGAACTAACATTTAAAAGTTATAAAACTGGAGAACATGTCAACAGAAAGAAGACTTATCCTCTTTCTCCCTATCGTAGGTAGAATGCTGCTAGTAGAGTTGTATTTCCACCAAACGCCCAGTATATGAGCAAATAACCATGTAGCCTCGGAACGATGTCAGGAAAGAAAGATTTGCTACACGTTGTCAATCAAATAATGAATCCTTTTACGAAGTTAGAAGAACTAACATTTAAAAGTTATAAAACCGGAGAACATGTCAACAGAAAGAAGACTTATCCTCTTTCTCCCTATCGTAGGTAGAATGCTGCTAGTAGAGTTGTATTTCCACCAAACGCCCAGTGGATGAGCAAATAACCATGTAGCCTCGGAACGATGTCAGGAAAGAAAGATTTGCTACACGTTGTCAATCAAATAATGAATCCTTTTACGAAGTTAGAAGAACTAACATTTAAAAGTTATAAAACCGGAGAACATGTCAACAGAAAGAAGACTTATCCTCTTTCTCCCTATCGTAGGTAGAATGCTGCTAGTAGAGTTGTATTTCCACCAAACGCCCAGTGGATGAGCAAATAACCATGTAGCCTCGGAACGATGTCAGGAAAGAAAGATTTGCTACACGTTGTCAATCAAATAATGAATCCTTTTACGAAGATAGAAGAACGAACAGATAAAAATTATAAAGGCGGAGAACATGTCAACAGAAAGAAGACTTATCCTCTTTCTCCCTATCGTAGGTAGAATGCTGCTAGTAGAGTTGTATTTCCACCAAACGCCCAGTGGATGAGCAAATAACCATGTAGCCTCGGAACGATGTCAGGAAAGAAAGATTTGCTACACGTTGTCAATCAAATAATGAATCCTTTTACGAAGTTAGAAGAACTAACATTTAAAAGTTATAAAACCGGAGAACATGTCAACAGAAAGAAGACTTATCCTCTTTCTCCCTATCGTAGGTAGAATGCTGCTAGTAGAGTTGTATTTCCACCAAACGCCCAGTGGATGAGCAAATAACCATGTAGCCTCGGAACGATGTCAGGAAAGAAAGATTTGCTACACGTTGTCAATCAAATAATGAATCCTTTTACGAAGTTAGAAGAACTAACATTTAAAAGTTATAAAACCGGAGAACATGTCAACAGAAAGAAGACTTATCCTCTTTCTCCCTATCGTAGGTAGAATGCTGCTAGTAGAGTTGTATTTCCACCAAACGCCCAGTGGATGAGCAAATAACCATGTAGCCTCGGAACGATGTCAGGAAAGAAAGATTTGCTACACGTTGTCAATCAAATAATGAATCCTTTTACGAAGATAGAAGAACGAACATATAAAAATTATAAAAGCGGAGAACATGTCAACAGAAAGAAGACTTATCCTCTTTCTCCCTATCGTAGGTAGAATGCTGCTAGTAGAGTTGTATTTCCACCAAACGCCCAGTGGATGAGCAAATAACCATGTAGCCTCGGAACGATGTCAGGAAAGAAAGATTTGCTACACGTTGTCAATCAAATAATGAATCCTTTTACGAAGTTAGAAGAACTAACATTTAAAAGTTATAAAACCAGAGAACATGTCAACAGAAAGAAGACTTATCCTCTTTCTCCCTATCGTAGGTAGAATGCTGCTAGTAGAGTTGTATTTCCACCAAACGCCCAGTGGATGAGCAAATAACCATGTAGCCTCGGAACGATGTCAGGAAAGAAAGATTTGCTACACGTTGTCAATCAAATAATGAATCCTTTTACGAAGTTAGAAGAACTAACATTTAAAAGTTATAAAAGCGGAGAACATGTCAACAGAAAGAAGACTTATCCTCTTTCTCCCTATCGTACGTAGAATGCTGCTAGTAGAGTTGTATTTCCACCAAACGCCCAGTGGATGAGCAAATAACCATGTAGCCTCGGAACGATGTCAGGAAAGAAAGATTTGCTACACGTTGTCAATCAAATAATGAATCCTTTTACGAAGTTAGAAGAACTAACATTTAAAAGTTATAAAACCGGAGAACATGTCAACAGAAAGAAGACTTATCCTCTTTCTCCCTATCGTAGGTAGAATGCTGCTAGTAGAGTTGTATTTCCACCAAACGCCCAGTGGATGAGCAAATAACCATGTAGCCTCGGAACGATGTCAGGAAAGAAAGATTTGCTACACGTTGTCAATCAAATAATGAATCCTTTTACGAAGATAGAAGAACGAACAGATAAAAATTATAAAGGCGGAGAACATGTCAACAGAAAGAAGACTTATCCTCTTTCTCCCTATCGTAGGTAGAATGCTGCTAGTAGAGTTGTATTTCCACCAAACGCCCAGTGGATGAGCAAATAACCATGTAGCCTCGGAACGATGTCAGGAAAGAAAGATTTGCTACACGTTGTCAATCAAATAATGAATCCTTTTACGAAGTTAGAAGAACTAACATTTAAAAGTTATAAAACCGGAGAACATGTCAACAGAAAGAAGACTTATCCTCTTTCTCCCTATCGTAGGTAGAATGCTGCTAGTAGAGTTGTATTTCCACCAAACGCCCAGTGGATGAGCAAATAACCATGTAGCCTCGGAACGATGTCAGGAAAGAAAGATTTGCTACACGTTGTCAATCAAATAATGAATCCTTTTACGAAGTTAGAAGAACTAACATTTAAAAGTTATAAAACCGGAGAACATGTCAACAGAAAGAAGACTTATCCTCTTTCTCCCTATCGTAGGTAGAATGCTGCTAGTAGAGTTGTATTTCCACCAAACGCCCAGTGGATGAGCAAATAACCATGTAGCCTCGGAACGATGTCAGGAAAGAAAGATTTGCTACACGTTGTCAATCAAATAATGAATCCTTTTACGAAGATAGAAGAACGAACATATAAAAATTATAAAAGCGGAGAACATGTCAACAGAAAGAAGACTTATCCTCTTTCTCCCTATCGTAGGTAGAATGCTGCTAGTAGAGTTGTATTTCCACCAAACGCCCAGTGGATGAGCAAATAACCATGTAGCCTCGGAACGATGTCAGGAAAGAAAGATTTGCTACACGTTGTCAATCAAATAATGAATCCTTTTACGAAGTTAGAAGAACTAACATTTAAAAGTTATAAAACCAGAGAACATGTCAACAGAAAGAAGACTTATCCTCTTTCTCCCTATCGTAGGTAGAATGCTGCTAGTAGAGTTGTATTTCCACCAAACGCCCAGTGGATGAGCAAATAACCATGTAGCCTCGGAACGATGTCAGGAAAGAAAGATTTGCTACACGTTGTCAATCAAATAATGAATCCTTTTACGAAGTTAGAAGAACTAACATTTAAAAGTTATAAAAGCGGAGAACATGTCAACAGAAAGAAGACTTATCCTCTTTCTCCCTATCGTACGTAGAATGCTGCTAGTAGAGTTGTATTTCCACCAAACGCCCAGTGGATGAGCAAATAACCATGTAGCCTCGGAACGATGTCAGGAAAGAAAGATTTGCTACACGTTGTCAATCAAATAATGAATCCTTTTACGAAGTTAGAAGAACTAACATTTAAAAGTTATAAAACCGGAGAACATGTCAACAGAAAGAAGACTTATCCTCTTTCTCCCTATCGTAGGTAGAATGCTGCTAGTAGAGTTGTATTTCCACCAAACGCCCAGTGGATGAGCAAATAACCATGCAGCCTCGGAACGATGTCAGGAAAGAAAGATTTGCTACACGTTGTCAATCAAATAATGAATCCTTTTACGAAGTTAGAAGAACTAACATTTAAAAGTTATAAAACCGGAGAACATGTCAACAGAAAGAAGACTTATCCTCTTCCTCCCTATCGTAGGTAGAATGCTGCTAGTAGAGTTGTATTTCCACCAAACGCCCAGTGGATGAGCAAATAACCATGTAGCCTCGGAACGATGTCAGGAAAGAAAGATTTGCTACACGTTGTCAATCAAATAATGAATCCTTTTACGAAGATAGAAGAACGAACATATAAAAATTATAAAAGCGGAGATCATGTCAACAGAAAGAAGACTTATCCTCTTTCTCCCTATCGTAGGTAGAATGCTGCTAGTAGAGATGTATTTCCACCAAACGCCCAGTGGATGAGCAAATAACCATGTAGCCTCGGAACGATGTCAGGAAAGAAAGATTTGCTACACGTTGTCAATCAAATAATGAATCCTTTTACGAAGACAGAAGAACGAACATATAAAAATTATAAAAGCGGAGAACATGTCAACAGAAAGAAGACTTATCCTCTTTCTCCCTATCGTAGGGAGAATGCTGCTAGTAGAGTTGTATTTCCACCAAACGCCCAGTGGATGAGCAAATAACCATGTAGCCTCGGAACGATGTCAGGAAAGAAAGATTTGCTACACGTTGTCAATCAAATAATGAATCCTTTTACGAAGATAGAAGAATGAACATATAAAAATTATAAAAGCGGAGAACATGTCAACAGAAAGAAGACTTATCCTCTTCCTCCCTATCGTAGGTAGAATGCTGCTAGTAGAGTTGTATTTCCACCAAACGCCCAGTGGATGAGCAAATAACCATGTAGCCTCGGAACGATGTCAGGAAAGAAAGATTTGCTACACGTTGTCAATCAAATAATGAATCCTTTTACGAAGTTAGAAGAACGAACATATAAAAATTATAAAAGCGGAGAACATGTCAACAGAAAGAAGACTTATCCTCTTTCTCCCTATCGTAGGTAGAATGCTGCTAGTAGAGTTGTATTTCCACCAAACGCCCAGTGGATGAGCAAATAACCATGTAGCCTCGGAACGATGTCAGGAAAGAAAGATTTGCTACACGTTGTCAATCAAATAATGAATCCTTTTACGAAGATAGAAGAACGAACATATAAAAATTATAAAAGCGGAGAACATGTCAACAGAAAGAAGACTTATCCTCTTCCTCCCTATCGTAGGTAGAATGCTGCTAGTAGAGTTGTATTTCCACCAAACGCCCAGTGGATGAGCAAATAACCATGTAGCCTCGGAACGATGTCAGGAAAGAAAGATTTGCTACACGTTGTCAATCAAATAATGAATCCTTTTACGAAGATAGAAGAACGAACATATAAGAATTATAAAAGCGGAGAACATGTCAACAGAAAGAAGACTTATCCTCTTTCTCCCTATCGTAGGTAGAATGCTGCTAGTAGAGTTGTATTTCCACCAAACGCCCAGTGGATGAGCAAATAACCATGTAGCCTCGGAACGATGTCAGGAAAGAAAGATTTGATACACGTTGTCAATCAAATAATGAATCCTTTTACGAAGTTAGAAGAACTAACATTTAAAAGTTATAAAACCGGAGAACATGTCAACAGAAAGAAGACTTATCCTCTTTCTCCCTATCGTAGGTAGAATGCTGCTAGTAGAGTTGTATTTCCACCAAACGCCCAGTGGATGAGCAAATAACCATGTAGCCTCGGAACGATGTCAGGAAAGAAAGATTTGCAACACGTTGTCAATCAAATAATGAATCCTTTTACGAAGATAGAAGAACGAACATATAAGAATTATAAAAGCGGAGAACATGTCAACAGAAAGAAGACTTACCCTCTTTCTCCCTATCGTAGGTAGAATGCTGCTAGTAGAGTTGTATTTCCACCAAACGCCCAGTGGATGAGCAAATAACCATGTAGCCTCGGAACGATGTCAGGAAAGAAAGATTTGATACACGTTGTCAATCAAATAATGAATCCTTTTATGAAGATAGAAGAACTAACATTTAAAAGTTATAAAACCGGAGAACATGTCAACAGAAAGAAGACTTATCCTCTTTCTCCCTATCGTAGGTAGAATGCTGCTAGTAGAGTTGCATTTCCACCAAACGCCCAGTGGATGAGCAAATAACCATGTAGCCTCGGAACGATGTCAGGAAAGAAAGATTTGCTACACGTTGTCAATCAAATAATGAATCCTTTTAGGAAGATAGAAGAACGAACATATAAAAATTATAAAAGCGGAGAACATGTCAACAGAAAGAAGACTTATCCTCTTTCTCCCTATCGTAGGTAGAATGCTGCTAGTAGAGTTGTATTTCCACCAAACGCCCAGTGGATGAGCAAATAACCATGCAGCCTCGGAACGATGTCAGGAAAGAAAGATTTGCTACACGTTGTCAATCAAATAATGAATCCTTTTACGAAGTTAGAAGAACTAACATTTAAAAGTTATAAAACCGGAGAACATGTCAACAGAAAGAAGACTTATCCTCTTCCTCCCTATCGTAGGTAGAATGCTGCTAGTAGAGTTGTATTTCCACCAAACGCCCAGTGGATGAGCAAATAACCATGTAGCCTCGGAACGATGTCAGGAAAGAAAGATTTGCTACACGTTGTAAATCAAATAATGAATCCTTTTACGAAGATAGAAGAACGAACATATAAAAATTATAAAAGCGGAGAACATGTCAACAGAAAGAAGACTTATCCTCTTTCTCCCTATCGTAGGTAGAATGCTGCTAGTAGAGTTGTATTTCCACCAAACGCCCAGTGGATGAGCAAATAACCATGTAGCCTCGGAACGATGTCAGGAAAGAAAGATTTGATACACGTTGTCAATCAAATAATGAATCCTTTTACGAAGATAGAAGAACGAACATATAAGAATTATAAAAGCGGAGAACATGTCAACAGAAAGAAGACTTATCCTCTTTCTCCCTATCGTAGGTAGAATGCTGCTAGTAGAGTTGTAATTCCACCAAACGCCCAGTGGATGAGCAAATAACCATGTAGCCTCGGAACGATGTCAGGAAAGAAAGATTTGCTACACGTTGTCAATCAAATAATGAATCCTTTTACGAAGATAGAAGAACGAACATATAAAAGTTATAAAACCGGAGAACATGTCAACAGAAAGAAGACTTATCCTCTTTCTCCCTATCGTAGGTAGAATGCTGCTAGTAGAGTTGTATTTCCACCAAACGCCCAGTGGATGAGCAAATAACCATGTAGCCTCGGAACGATGTCAGGAAAGAAAGATTTGCTACACGTTGTCAATCAAATAATGAATCCTTTTATGAAGTTAGAAGAACTAACATTTAAAAGTTATAAAACCGGAGAACATGTCAACAGAAAGAAGACTTATCCTCTTTCTCCCTATCGTAGGTAGAATGCTGCTAGTAGAGTTGTATTTCCACCAAACGCCCAGTGGATGAGCAAATAACCATGTAGCCTCGGAACGATGTCAGGAAAGAAAGATTTGCTACACGTTGTCAATCAAATAATGAATCCTTTTACGAAGTTAGAAGAACTAACATTTAAAAGTTATAAAACCGGAGGACATGTCAACAGAAAGAAGACTTATCCTCTTTCTCCCTATCGTAGGTAGAATGCTGCTAGTAGAGTTGTATTTCCACCAAACGCCCAGTGGATGAGCAAATAACCATGTAGCCTCGGAACGATGTCAGGAAAGAAAGATTTGCTACACGTTGTCAATCAAATAATGAATCCTTTTACGAAGTTAGAAGAACTAACATTTAAAAGTTATAAAACCGGAGAACATGTCAACAAAAAGAAGACTTATCCTCTTTCTCCCTATCGTAGGTAGAATGCTGCTAGTAGAGTTGTATTTCCACCAAACGCCCAGTGGATGAGCAAATAACCATGTAGCCTCGGAACGATGTCAGGAAAGAAAGATTTGCTACACGTTGTCAATCAAATTATGAATCCTTTTACGAAGTTAGAAGAACTAACATTTAAAAGTTATAAAACCGGAGAACATGTCAACAGAAAGAAGACTTATCCTCTTTCTCCCTATCGTAGGTAGAATGCTGCTAGTAGAGTTGTATTTCCACCAAACGCCCAGTGGATGAGCAAATAACCATGTAGCCTCGGAACGATGTCAGGAAAGAAAGATTTGCTACACGTTGTCAATCAAATAATGAATCCTTTTACGAAGTTAGAAGAACTAACATTTAAAAGTTATAAAACCGGAGAACATGTCAACAGAAAGAAGACTTATCCTCTTTCTCCCTATCGTAGGTAGAATGCTGCTAGTAGAGTTGTATTTCCACCAAACGCCCGGTGGATGAGCAAATAACCATGTAGCATCGGAACGATGTCAGGAAAGAAAGATTTGCTACACGTTGTCAATCAAATAATGAATCCTTTTACGAAGTTAGAAGAACTAACATTTAAAAGTTATAAAACCGGAGAACATGTCAACAGAAAGAAGACTTATCCTCTTTCTCCCTATCGTAGGTAGAATGCTGCTAGTAGAGTTGTATTTCCACCAAACGCCCAGTGGATGAGCAAATAACCATGTAGCCTCGGAACGATGTCAGGAAAGAAAGATTTGCTAGACGTTGTCAATCAAATAATGAATCCTTTTACGCAGATAGAAGAACTAACATTTAAAAGTTATAAAACCGGAGAACATGTCAACAGAAAGAAGACTTATCCTCTTTCTCCCTATCGTAGGTAGAATGCTGCTAGTAGAGTTGTATTTCCACCAAACGCCCAGTGGATGAGCAAATAACCATGTAGCCTCGGAACGATGTCAGGAAAGAAAGATTTGCTACACGTTGTCAATCAAATAATGAATCCTTTTACGAAGATAGAAGAACGAACATATAAAAATTATAAAATCGGAGAACATGTCAACAGAAAGAAGACTTATCCTCTTTCTCCCTATTGTAGGTAGAATGCTGCTAGTAGAGTTGTATGTCCACCAAACGCCCAGTGGATGAGCAAATAACCATGTAGCCTCGGAACGATGTCAGGAAAGAAAGATTTGCTACACGTTGTCAATCAAATAATGAATCCTTTTACGAAGTTAGAAGAACTAACATTTAAAAGTTATAAAACCGGAGAACATGTCTACAGAAAGAAGACTTATCCTCTTTCTCCCTATCGTAGGTAGAATGCTGCTAGTAGAGTTGTATTTCCACCAAACGCCCAGTGGATGAGCAAATAACCATGTAGCCTCGGAACGATGTCAGGAAAGAAAGATTTGCTACACGTTGTCAATCAAATAATGAATCCTTTTACGAAGTTAGAAGAACTAACATTTAAAAGTTATAAAACCGGAGAACATGTCAACAGAAAGAAGACTTATCCTCTTTCTCCCTATCGTAGGTAGAATGCTGCTAGTAGAGTTGTATTTCCACCAAACGCCCAGTGGATGAGCAAATAACCATGTAGCCTCGGAACGATGTCAGGGAAGAAAGATTTGCTACACGTTGTCAATCAAATAATGAATCCTTTTACGAAGATAGAAGAACGAACATATAAAAATTATAAAAGCGGAGAACATGTCAACAGAAAGAAGACTTATCCTCTTTCTCCCTATCGTAGGTAGAATGCTGCTAGTAGCGTTGTATTTCCACCAAACGCCCAGTGGATGAGCAAATAACCATGTAGCCTCGGAACGATGTCAGGAAAGAAAGATTTGCTACACGTTGGCAATCAAATAATGAATCCTTTTACGAAGTTAGAAGAACTAACATTTAAAAGTTATAAAACCGGAGAACATGTCAACAGAAAGAAGACTTATCCTCTTTCTCCCTATCGTAGGTAGAATGCTGCTAGTAGAGTTGTATTTCCACCAAACGCCCGGTGGATGATCAAATAACCATGTAGCCTCGGAACGATGTCAGGAAAGAAAGATTTGCTACACGTTGTCAATCAAATAATGAATCCTTTTACGAAGTTAGAAGAACTAACATTTAAAAGTTATAAAACCGGAGAACATGTCAACAAAAAGAAGACTTATCCTCTTTCTCCCTATCGTAGGTAGAATGCTGCTAGTAGAGTTGTATGTCCACCAAACGCCCAGTGGATGAGCAAATAACCATGTAGCCTCGGAACGATGTCAGGAAAGAAAGATTTGCTACACGTTGTCAATCAAATAATGAATCCTTTTACGAAGATAGAAGAACGAACATTTAAAAGTTATAAAAGCGGAGAACATGTCAACAGAAAGAAGACTTATCCTCTTTCTCCCTATCATAGCGTAGGTAGAATTCTGCTAGTAGAGTTGTATTTCCACCAAACGCCCAGTGGATGAGCAAATAACCATGTAGCCTCGGAACGATGTCAGGAAAGAAAGATTTGCTACACGTTGTCAATCAAATAATGAAACCTTTTACGAAGTTAGAAGAACTAACATTTAAAAGTTATAAAAGCGGAGAACATGTCAACAGAAAGAAGACTTATCCTCTTTCTCCCTATCGTAGGTAGAATGCTGCTAGTAGAGTTGTATTTCCACCAAACGCCCAGTGGATGAGCAAATAACCATGTAGCCTCGGAACGATGTCAGGAAAGAAAGATTTGCTACACGTTGTCAATCAAATAATGAATCCTTTTACGAAGTTAGAAGAACTAACATTTAAAAGTTATAAAACCGGAGAACATGTCAACAGAAAGAAGACTTATCCTCTTTCTCCCTATCGTAGGTAGAATGCTGCTAGTAGAGTTGTATTTCCACCAAACGCCCAGTGGATGAGCAAATAACCATGTAGCCTCGGAACGATGTCAGGAAAGAAAGATTTGCTACACGTTGTCAATCAAATTATGAATCCTTTTACGAAGTTAGAAGAACTAACATTTAAAAGTTATAAAACCAGAGAACATGTCAACAGAAAGAAGACTTATCCTCTTTCTCCCTATCGTAGGTAGAATGCTGCTAGTAGAGTTGTATTTCCACCAAACGCCCAGTGGATGAGCAAATAACCATGTAGCCTCGGAACGATGTCAGGAAAGAAAGATTTGCTACACGTTGTCAATCAAATAATGAATCCTTTTACGAAGTTAGAAGAACTAACATTTAAAAGTTATAAAACCGGAGAACATGTCAACAGAAAGAAGACTTATCCTCTTTCTCCCTATCGTAGGTAGAATGCTGCTAGTAGAGTTGTATTTCCACCAAACGCCCAGTGGATGAGCAAATAACCATGTAGCCTCGGAACGATGTCAGGAAAGAAAGATTTGCTACACGTTGTCAATCAAATAATGAATCCTTTTACGAAGATAGAAGAACGAACATATAAAAATTATAAAAGCGGAGAACATGTCAACAGAAAGAAGACTTATCCTCTTCCTCCCTATCGTAGGTAGAATGCTGCTAGTAGAGTTGTATTTCCACCAAACGCCCAGTGGATGAGCAAATAACCATGTAGCCTCGGAACGATGTCAGGAAAGAAAGATTTGCTACACGTTGTCAATCAAATAATGAATCCTTTTACGAAGTTAGAAGAACTAACATTTAAAAGTTATAAAAGCGGAGAACATGTCAACAGAAAGAAGACTTATCCTCTTTCTCCCTATCGTAGGTAGAATGCTGCTAGTAGAGTTGTATTTCCACCAAACGCCCAGTGGATGAGCAAATAACCATGTAGCCTCGGAACGATGTCAGGAAAGAAAGATTTGCTACACGTTGTCAATCAAATAATGAATCCTTTTACGAAGATAGAAGAACAAACATATAAAAATTATAAAAGCGGAGAACATGTCAACAGAAAGAAGACTTATCCTCTTTGTCCCTATCGTAGGTAAAATGCTGCTAGTAGAGTTGTATTTCCACCAAACGCCCAGTGGATGAGCAAATAACCATGTAGCCTCGGAACGATGTCAGGAAAGAAAGATTTGCTACACGTTGTCAATCAAATAATGAATCCTTTTACGAAGATAGAAGAACGAACATATAAGAATTATAAAAGCGGAGAACATGTCAACAGAAAGAAGACTTATCCTCTTTCTCCCTATCGTAGGTAGAATGCTGCTAGTAGAGTTGTATTTCCACCAAACGCCCAGTGGATGAGCAAATAACCATGTAGCCTCGGAACGATGTCAGGAAAGAAAGATTTGATACACGTTGTCAATAAAATAATGAATCCTTTTACGAAGATAGAAGAACGAACATATAAGAATTATAAAAGCGGAGAACATGTCAACAGAAAGAAGACTTATCCTCTTTCTCCCTATCGTAGGTAGAATGCTGCTAGTAGAGTTGTATTTCCACCAAACGCCCAGTGGATGAGCAAATAACCATGTAGCCTCGGAACGATGTCAGGAAAGAAAGATTTGATACACGTTGTCAATCAAATAATGAATCCTTTTACGAAGTTAGAAGAACTAACATTTAAAAGTTATAAAACCGGAGAACATGTCAACAGAAAGAAGACTTATCCTCTTTCTCCCTATCGTAGGTAAAATGCTGCTAGTAGAGTTGTATTTCCACCAAACGCCCAGTGGATGAGCAAATAACCATGTAGCCTCGGAACGATGTCAGGAAAGAAAGATTTGCTACACGTTGTCAATCAAATAATGAATCCTTTTACGAAGATAGAAGAACAAACATATAAAAATTATAAAAGCGGAGAACATGTCAACAGAAAGAAGACTTATCCTCTTTCTCCCTATCGTAGGTAAAATGCTGCTAGTAGAGTTGTATTTCCACCAAACGCCCAGTGGATGAGCAAATAACCATGTAGCCTCGGAACGATGTCAGGAAAGAAAGATTTGCTACACGTTGTCAATCAAATAATGAATCCTTTTACGAAGTTAGAAGAACTAACATTTAAAAGTTATAAAACCGGAGAACATGTCAACAGAAAGAAGACTTATCCTCTTTCTCCCTATCGTAGGTAGAATGCTGCTAGTAGAGTTGTATTTCCACCAAACGCCCAGTGGATGAGCAAATAACCATGTAGCCTCGGAACGATGTCAGGAAAGAAAGATTTGCTACACGTTGTCAATCAAATAATGAATCCTTTTACGAAGATAGAAGAACAAACATATAAAAATTATAAAAGCGGAGAACATGTCAACAGAAAGAAGACTTATCCTCTTTGTCCCTATCGTAGGTAAAATGCTGCTAGTAGAGTTGTATTTCCACCAAACGCCCAGTGGATGAGCAAATAACCATGTAGCCTCGGAACGATGTCAGGAAAGAAAGATTTGCTACACGTTGTCAATCAAATAATGAATCCTTTTACGAAGATAGAAGAACGAACATATAAGAATTATAAAAGCGGAGAACATGTCAACAGAAAGAAGACTTATCCTCTTTCTCCCTATCGTAGGTAGAATGCTGCTAGTAGAGTTGTATTTCCACCAAACGCCCAGTGGATGAGCAAATAACCATGTAGCCTCGGAACGATGTCAGGAAAGAAAGATTTGATACACGTTGTCAATCAAATAATGAATCCTTTTACGAAGTTAGAAGAACTAACATTTAAAAGTTATAAAACCAGAGAACATGTCAACAGAAAGAAGACTTATCCTCTTTCTCCCTATCGTAGGTAGAATGCTGCTAGTAGAGTTGTATTTCCACCAAACGCCCAGTGGATGAGCAAATAACCATGTAGCCTCGGAACGATGTCAGGAAAGAAAGATTTGATACACGTTGTCAATCAAATAATGAATCCTTTTACGAAGTTAGAAGAACTAACATTTAAAAGTTATAAAACCGGAGAACATGTCAACAGAAAGAAGACTTATCCTCTTTCTCCCTATCGTAGGTAAAATGCTGCTAGTAGAGTTGTATTTCCACCAAACGCCCAGTGGATGAGCAAATAACCATGTAGCCTCGGAACGATGTCAGGAAAGAAAGATTTGCTACACGTTGTCAATCAAATAATGAATCCTTTTACGAAGTTAGAAGAACTAACATTTAAAAGTTATAAAACCGGAGAACATGTCAACAGAAAGAAGACTTATCCTCTTTCTCCCTATCGTAGGTAGAATGCTGCTAGTAGAGTTGTATTTCCACCAAACGCCCAGTGGATGAGCAAATAACCATGTAGCCTCGGAACGATGTCAGGAAAGAAAGATTTGCTACACGTTGTCAATCAAATAATGAATCCTTTTACGAAGTTAGAAGAACTAACATTTAAAAGTTATAAAACCGGAGAACATGTCAACAGAAAGAAGACTTATCCTCTTTCTCCCTATCGTAGGTAGAATGCTGCTAGTAGAGTTGTATTTCCGCCAAACGCCCAGTGGATGAGCAAATAACCATGTAGCCTCGGAACGATGTCAGGAAAGAAAGATTTGCTACACGTTGTCAATCAAATAATGAATCCTTTTACGAAGATAGAAGAACGAACATATAAGAATTATAAAAGCGGAGAACATGTCAACAGAAAGAAGACTTATCCTCTTTCTCCCTATCGTAGGTAAAATGCTGCTAGTAGAGTTGTATTTCCACCAAACGCCCAGTGGATGAGCAAATAACCATGTAGCCTCGGAACGATGTCAGGAAAGAAAGATTTGCTACACGTTGTCAATCAAATAATGAATCCTTTTACGAAGTTAGAAGAACTAACATTTAAAAGTTATAAAACCGGAGAACATGTCAACAGAAAGAAGACTTATCCTCTTTCTCCCTATCGTAGGTAGAATGCTGCTAGTAGAGTTGTATTTCCGCCAAACGCCCAGTGGATGAGCAAATAACCATGTAGCCTCGGAACGATGTCAGGAAAGAAAGATTTGCTACACGTTGTCAATCAAATAATGAATCCTTTTACGAAGATAGAAGAACGAACATATAAGAATTATAAAACCGGAGAACATGTCAACAGAAAGAAGACTTATCCTCTTTCTCCCTATCGTAGGTAAAATGCTGCTAGTAGAGTTGTATTTCCACCAAACGCCCAGTGGATGAGCAAATAACCATGTAGCCTCGGAACGATGTCAGGAAAGAAAGATTTGCTACACGTTGTCAATCAAATAATGAATCCTTTTACGAAGTTAGAAGAACTAACATTTAAAAGTTATAAAACCGGAGAACATGTCAACAGAAAGAAGACTTATCCTCTTTCTCCCTATCGTAGGTAGAATGCTGCTAGTAGAGTTGTATTTCCGCCAAACGCCCAGTGGATGAGCAAATAACCATGTAGCCTCGGAACGATGTCAGGAAAGAAAGATTTGCTACACGTTGTCAATCAAATAATGAATCCTTTTACGAAGATAGAAGAACGAACATATAAGAATTATAAAAGCGGAGAACATGTCAACAGAAAGAAGACTTATCCTCTTTGTCCCTATCGTAGGTAGAATGCTGCTAGTAGAGTTGTATTTCCACCAAACGCCCAGTGGATGAGCCTCGGAACGATGTCAGGAAAGAAAGATTTGCTACACGTTGTCAATCAAATAATGAATCCTTTTACGAAGATAGAAGAACGAACATATAAGAATTATAAAAGCGGAGAACATGTCAACAGAAAGAAGACTTATCCTCTTTCTCCCTATCGTAGGTAGAATGCTGCTAGTAGAGTTGTATTTCCACCAAACGCCCAGTGGATGAGCAAATAACCATGTAGCCTCGGAACGATGTCAGGAAAGAAAGATTTGATACACGTTGTCAATCAAATAATGAATCCTTTTACGAAGTTAGAAGAACTAACATTTAAAAGTTATAAAACCGGAGAACATGTCAACAGAAAGAAGACTTATCCTCTTTCTCCCTATCGTAGGTAGAATGCTGCTAGTAGAGTTGTATTTCCACCAAACGCCCAGTGGATGAGCAAATAACCATGTAGCCTCGGAACGATGTCAGGAAAGAAAGATTTGCTACACGTTGTCAATCAAATAATGAATCCTTTTACGAAGATAGAAGAACGAACATATAAAAATTATAAAAGCGGAGAACATGTCAACAGAAAGAAGACATATATTCCTTCTCCCTATCGTAGGTAGAATGCTGCTAGTAGAGTTGTATTTCCACCAAACGCCCAGTGGATGAGCAAATAACCATGTAGCCTCGGAACGATGTCAGGAAAGAAAGATTTGCAACACGTTGTCAATCAAATAATGAATCCTTTTACGAAGATAGAAGAACGAACATATAAGAATTATAAAAGCGGAGAACATGTCAACAGAAAGAAGACTTACCCTCTTTCTCCCTATCGTAGGTAGAATGCTGCTAGTAGAGTTGTATTTCCACCAAACGCCCAGTGGATGAGCAAATAACCATGTAGCCTCGGAACGATGTCAGGAAAGAAAGATTTGATACACGTTGTCAATCAAATAATGAATCCTTTTATGAAGATAGAAGAACTAACATTTAAAAGTTATAAAACCGGAGAACATGTCAACAGAAAGAAGACTTATCCTCTTTCTCCCTATCGTAGGTAGAATGCTGCTAGTAGAGTTGCATTTCCACCAAACGCCCAGTGGATGAGCAAATAACCATGTAGCCTCGGAACGATGTCAGGAAAGAAAGATTTGCTACACGTTGTCAATCAAATAATGAATCCTTTTAGGAAGATAGAAGAACGAACATATAAAAATTATAAAAGCGGAGAACATGTCAACAGAAAGAAGACTTATCCTCTTTCTCCCTATCGTAGGTAGAATGCTGCTAGTAGAGTTGTATTTCCACCAAACGCCCAGTGGATGAGCAAATAACCATGCAGCCTCGGAACGATGTCAGGAAAGAAAGATTTGCTACACGTTGTCAATCAAATAATGAATCCTTTTACGAAGTTAGAAGAACTAACATTTAAAAGTTATAAAACCGGAGAACATGTCAACAGAAAGAAGACTTATCCTCTTCCTCCCTATCGTAGGTAGAATGCTGCTAGTAGAGTTGTATTTCCACCAAACGCCCAGTGGATGAGCAAATAACCATGTAGCCTCGGAACGATGTCAGGAAAGAAAGATTTGCTACACGTTGTAAATCAAATAATGAATCCTTTTACGAAGATAGAAGAACGAACATATAAAAATTATAAAAGCGGAGAACATGTCAACAGAAAGAAGACTTATCCTCTTTCTCCCTATCGTAGGTAGAATGCTGCTAGTAGAGTTGTATTTCCACCAAACGCCCAGTGGATGAGCAAATAACCATGTAGCCTCGGAACGATGTCAGGAAAGAAAGATTTGATACACGTTGTCAATCAAATAATGAATCCTTTTACGAAGATAGAAGAACGAACATATAAGAATTATAAAAGCGGAGAACATGTCAACAGAAAGAAGACTTATCCTCTTTCTCCCTATCGTAGGTAGAATGCTGCTAGTAGAGTTGTAATTCCACCAAACGCCCAGTGGATGAGCAAATAACCATGTAGCCTCGGAACGATGTCAGGAAAGAAAGATTTGCTACACGTTGTCAATCAAATAATGAATCCTTTTACGAAGATAGAAGAACGAACATATAAAAGTTATAAAACCGGAGAACATGTCAACAGAAAGAAGACTTATCCTCTTTCTCCCTATCGTAGGTAGAATGCTGCTAGTAGAGTTGTATTTCCACCAAACGCCCAGTGGATGAGCAAATAACCATGTAGCCTCGGAACGATGTCAGGAAAGAAAGATTTGCTACACGTTGTCAATCAAATAATGAATCCTTTTATGAAGTTAGAAGAACTAACATTTAAAAGTTATAAAACCGGAGAACATGTCAACAGAAAGAAGACTTATCCTCTTTCTCCCTATCGTAGGTAGAATGCTGCTAGTAGAGTTGTATTTCCACCAAACGCCCAGTGGATGAGCAAATAACCATGTAGCCTCGGAACGATGTCAGGAAAGAAAGATTTGCTACACGTTGTCAATCAAATAATGAATCCTTTTACGAAGTTAGAAGAACTAACATTTAAAAGTTATAAAACCGGAGGACATGTCAACAGAAAGAAGACTTATCCTCTTTCTCCCTATCGTAGGTAGAATGCTGCTAGTAGAGTTGTATTTCCACCAAACGCCCAGTGGATGAGCAAATAACCATGTAGCCTCGGAACGATGTCAGGAAAGAAAGATTTGCTACACGTTGTCAATCAAATAATGAATCCTTTTACGAAGTTAGAAGAACTAACATTTAAAAGTTATAAAACCGGAGAACATGTCAACAAAAAGAAGACTTATCCTCTTTCTCCCTATCGTAGGTAGAATGCTGCTAGTAGAGTTGTATTTCCACCAAACGCCCAGTGGATGAGCAAATAACCATGTAGCCTCGGAACGATGTCAGGAAAGAAAGATTTGCTACACGTTGTCAATCAAATTATGAATCCTTTTACGAAGTTAGAAGAACTAACATTTAAAAGTTATAAAACCGGAGAACATGTCAACAGAAAGAAGACTTATCCTCTTTCTCCCTATCGTAGGTAGAATGCTGCTAGTAGAGTTGTATTTCCACCAAACGCCCAGTGGATGAGCAAATAACCATGTAGCCTCGGAACGATGTCAGGAAAGAAAGATTTGCTACACGTTGTCAATCAAATAATGAATCCTTTTACGAAGTTAGAAGAACTAACATTTAAAAGTTATAAAACCGGAGAACATGTCAACAGAAAGAAGACTTATCCTCTTTCTCCCTATCGTAGGTAGAATGCTGCTAGTAGAGTTGTATTTCCACCAAACGCCCGGTGGATGAGCAAATAACCATGTAGCATCGGAACGATGTCAGGAAAGAAAGATTTGCTACACGTTGTCAATCAAATAATGAATCCTTTTACGAAGTTAGAAGAACTAACATTTAAAAGTTATAAAACCGGAGAACATGTCAACAGAAAGAAGACTTATCCTCTTTCTCCCTATCGTAGGTAGAATGCTGCTAGTAGAGTTGTATTTCCACCAAACGCCCAGTGGATGAGCAAATAACCATGTAGCCTCGGAACGATGTCAGGAAAGAAAGATTTGCTAGACGTTGTCAATCAAATAATGAATCCTTTTACGCAGATAGAAGAACTAACATTTAAAAGTTATAAAACCGGAGAACATGTCAACAGAAAGAAGACTTATCCTCTTTCTCCCTATCGTAGGTAGAATGCTGCTAGTAGAGTTGTATTTCCACCAAACGCCCAGTGGATGAGCAAATAACCATGTAGCCTCGGAACGATGTCAGGAAAGAAAGATTTGCTACACGTTGTCAATCAAATAATGAATCCTTTTACGAAGATAGAAGAACGAACATATAAAAATTATAAAATCGGAGAACATGTCAACAGAAAGAAGACTTATCCTCTTTCTCCCTATTGTAGGTAGAATGCTGCTAGTAGAGTTGTATGTCCACCAAACGCCCAGTGGATGAGCAAATAACCATGTAGCCTCGGAACGATGTCAGGAAAGAAAGATTTGCTACACGTTGTCAATCAAATAATGAATCCTTTTACGAAGTTAGAAGAACTAACATTTAAAAGTTATAAAACCGGAGAACATGTCTACAGAAAGAAGACTTATCCTCTTTCTCCCTATCGTAGGTAGAATGCTGCTAGTAGAGTTGTATTTCCACCAAACGCCCAGTGGATGAGCAAATAACCATGTAGCCTCGGAACGATGTCAGGAAAGAAAGATTTGCTACACGTTGTCAATCAAATAATGAATCCTTTTACGAAGTTAGAAGAACTAACATTTAAAAGTTATAAAACCGGAGAACATGTCAACAGAAAGAAGACTTATCCTCTTTCTCCCTATCGTAGGTAGAATGCTGCTAGTAGAGTTGTATTTCCACCAAACGCCCAGTGGATGAGCAAATAACCATGTAGCCTCGGAACGATGTCAGGGAAGAAAGATTTGCTACACGTTGTCAATCAAATAATGAATCCTTTTACGAAGATAGAAGAACGAACATATAAAAATTATAAAAGCGGAGAACATGTCAACAGAAAGAAGACTTATCCTCTTTCTCCCTATCGTAGGTAGAATGCTGCTAGTAGCGTTGTATTTCCACCAAACGCCCAGTGGATGAGCAAATAACCATGTAGCCTCGGAACGATGTCAGGAAAGAAAGATTTGCTACACGTTGGCAATCAAATAATGAATCCTTTTACGAAGTTAGAAGAACTAACATTTAAAAGTTATAAAACCGGAGAACATGTCAACAGAAAGAAGACTTATCCTCTTTCTCCCTATCGTAGGTAGAATGCTGCTAGTAGAGTTGTATTTCCACCAAACGCCCGGTGGATGATCAAATAACCATGTAGCCTCGGAACGATGTCAGGAAAGAAAGATTTGCTACACGTTGTCAATCAAATAATGAATCCTTTTACGAAGTTAGAAGAACTAACATTTAAAAGTTATAAAACCGGAGAACATGTCAACAAAAAGAAGACTTATCCTCTTTCTCCCTATCGTAGGTAGAATGCTGCTAGTAGAGTTGTATGTCCACCAAACGCCCAGTGGATGAGCAAATAACCATGTAGCCTCGGAACGATGTCAGGAAAGAAAGATTTGCTACACGTTGTCAATCAAATAATGAATCCTTTTACGAAGATAGAAGAACGAACATTTAAAAGTTATAAAAGCGGAGAACATGTCAACAGAAAGAAGACTTATCCTCTTTCTCCCTATCATAGCGTAGGTAGAATTCTGCTAGTAGAGTTGTATTTCCACCAAACGCCCAGTGGATGAGCAAATAACCATGTAGCCTCGGAACGATGTCAGGAAAGAAAGATTTGCTACACGTTGTCAATCAAATAATGAAACCTTTTACGAAGTTAGAAGAACTAACATTTAAAAGTTATAAAAGCGGAGAACATGTCAACAGAAAGAAGACTTATCCTCTTTCTCCCTATCGTAGGTAGAATGCTGCTAGTAGAGTTGTATTTCCACCAAACGCCCAGTGGATGAGCAAATAACCATGTAGCCTCGGAACGATGTCAGGAAAGAAAGATTTGCTACACGTTGTCAATCAAATAATGAATCCTTTTACGAAGTTAGAAGAACTAACATTTAAAAGTTATAAAACCGGAGAACATGTCAACAGAAAGAAGACTTATCCTCTTTCTCCCTATCGTAGGTAGAATGCTGCTAGTAGAGTTGTATTTCCACCAAACGCCCAGTGGATGAGCAAATAACCATGTAGCCTCGGAACGATGTCAGGAAAGAAAGATTTGCTACACGTTGTCAATCAAATAATGAATCCTTTTACGAAGTTAGAAGAACTAACATTTAAAAGTTATAAAACCAGAGAACATGTCAACAGAAAGAAGACTTATCCTCTTTCTCCCTATCGTAGGTAGAATGCTGCTAGTAGAGTTGTATTTCCACCAAACGCCCAGTGGATGAGCAAATAACCATGTAGCCTCGGAACGATGTCAGGAAAGAAAGATTTGCTACACGTTGTCAATCAAATAATGAATCCTTTTACGAAGTTAGAAGAACTAACATTTAAAAGTTATAAAACCGGAGAACATGTCAACAGAAAGAAGACTTATCCTCTTTCTCCCTATCGTAGGTAGAATGCTGCTAGTAGAGTTGTATTTCCACCAAACGCCCAGTGGATGAGCAAATAACCATGTAGCCTCGGAACGATGTCAGGAAAGAAAGATTTGCTACACGTTGTCAATCAAATAATGAAACCTTTTACGAAGTTAGAAGAACTAACATTTAAAAGTTATAAAAGCGGAGAACATGTCAACAGAAAGAAGACTTATCCTCTTTCTCCCTATCGTAGGTAGAATGCTGCTAGTAGAGTTGTATTTCCACCAAACGCCCAGTGGATGAGCAAATAACCATGTAGCCTCGGAACGATGTCAGGAAAGAAAGATTTGCTACACGTTGTCAATCAAATAATGAATCCTTTTACGAAGATAGAAGAACTAACATTTAAAAGTTATAAAACCGGAGAACATGTCAACAGAAAGAAGACTTATCCTCTTTCTCCCTATCGTAGTAGAATGCTGCTAGTAGAGTTGTATTTCCACCAAACGCCCAGTGGATGAGCAAATAACCATGTAGCCTCGGAACGATGTCAGGAAAGAAAGATTTGCTACACGTTGTCAATCATATAATGAATCCTTTTACGAAGATAGAAGAACGAACATATAAAAATTATAAAAGCGGAGAACATGTCAACAGAAAGAAGACTTATCCTCTTTCTCCCTATCGTAGGTAGAATGCTGCTAGTAGAGTTGTATTTCCACCAAACGCCCAGTGGATGAGCAAATAACCATGTAGCCTCGGATCGATGTCAGGAAAGAAAGATTTGCTACACGTTGTCAATCAAATAATGAATCCTTTTACGAAGTTAGAAGAACTAACATTTAAAAGTTATAAAAGCGGAGAACATGTCAACAGAAAGAAGACTTATCCTCTTTCTCCCTATCGTAGGTAGAATGCTGCTAGTAGAGTTGTATTTCCACCAAACGCCCAGTGGATGAGCAAATAACCATGTAGCCTCGGAACGATGTCAGGAAAGAAAGATTTGCTACACGTTGTCAATCAAATAATGAATCCTTTTACGAAGTTAGAAGAACTAACATTTAAAAGTTATAAAACCGGAGAACATGTCAACAGAAAGAAGGCTTATCCTCTTTCTCCCTATCGTAGGTAGAATGCTGCTAGTAGAGTTGTATTTCCACCAAACGCCCAGTGGATGAGCAAATAACCATGTAGCCTCGGAACGATGTCAGGAAAGAAAGATTTGCTACACGTTGTCAATCAAATAATGAATCCTCTTACGAAGATAGAAGAACGAACATATAAAAATTATAAAACCGGAGAACATGTCAACAGAAAGAAGACTTATCCTCTTTCTCCCTATCGTAGGTAGAATGCTGCTAGTAGAGTTGTATTTCCACCAAACGCCCAGTGGATGAGCAAATAACCATGTAGCCTCGGAACGATGTCAGGAAAGAAAGATTTGCTACACGTTGTCAATCAAATAATGAATCCTTTTACGAAGATAGAAGAACGAACATATAAAAATTATAAAAGCGGAGAACATGTCAACAGAAAGAAGACTTATCCTCTTTCTCCCTATCGTAGGTAGAATGCTGCTAGTAGAGTTGTATTTCCACCAAACGCCCAGTGTATGAGCAAATAACCATGTAGCCTCGGAACGATGTCAGGAAAGAAAGATTTGCTACACGTTGTCAATCAAATAATGAATCCTTTTACGAAGATAGAAGAACGAACATATAAAAATTATAAAAGCGGAGAACATGTCAACAGAAAGTAGACTTATCCTCTTTCTCCCTATCGTAGGTAGAATGCTGCTAGTAGAGTTGTATTTCCACCAAACGCCCAGTATATGAGCAAATAACCATGTAGCCTCAGAACGATGTCAGGAAAGAAAGATTTGCTACACGTTGTCAATCAAATAATGAATCCTTTTACGAAGATAGAAGAACGAACATATAAAAATTATAAAAGCGGAGAACATGTCAACAGAAAGAAGACTTATCCTCTTTCTCCCTATCGTAGGTAGAATGCTGCTAGTAGAGTTGTATTTCCACCAAACGCCCAGTGGATGAGCAAATAACCATGTAGCCTCGGAACGATGTCAGGAAAGAAAGATTTGCTACACGTTGTCAATCAAATAATGAATCCTTTTACGAAGATAGAAGAACGAACATATAAAAATTATAAAAGCGGAGAACATGTCAACAGAAAGAAGACTTATCCTCTTTCTCCCTATCGTAGGTAGAATTCTGCTAGTAGAGTTGTATTTCCACCAAACGCCCAGTGGATGAGCAAATAACCATGTAGCCTCGGAACGATGTCAGGAAAGAAAGATTTGCTACACGTTGTCAATCAAATAATGAAACCTTTTACGAAGTTAGAAGAACTAACATTTAAAAGTTATAAAAGCGGAGAACATGTCAACAGAAAGAAGACTTATCCTCTTTCTCCCTATCGTAGGTAGAATGCTGCTAGTAGAGTTGTATTTCCACCAAACGCCCAGTGGATGAGCAAATAACCATGTAGCCTCGGAACGATGTCAGGAAAGAAAGATTTGCTACACGTTGTCAATCAAATAATGAATCCTTTTACGAAGTTAGAAGAACTAACATTTAAAAGTTATAAAACCGGAGAACATGTCAACAGAAAGAAGACTTATCCTCTTTCTCCCTATCGTAGGTAGAATGCTGCTAGTAGAGTTGTATTTCCACCAAACGCCCAGTGGATGAGCAAATAACCATGTAGCCTCGGAACGATGTCAGGAAAGAAAGATTTGCTACACGTTGTCAATCATATAATGAATCCTTTTGCGAAGATAGAAGAACGAACATATAAAAATTATAAAAGCGGAGAACATGTCAACAGAAAGAAGACTTATCCTCTTTCTCCCTATCGTAGGTAGAATGCTGCTAGTAGAGTTGTATTTCCACCAAACGCCCAGTGGATGAGCAAATAACCATGTAGCCTCGGATCGATGTCAGGAAAGAAAGATTTGCTACACGTTGTCAATCAAATAATGAATCCTTTTACGAAGTTAGAAGAACTAACATTTAAAAGTTATAAAAGCGGAGAACATGTCAGCAGAAAGAAGACTTATCCTCTTTCTCCCTATCGTAGGTAGAATGCTGCTAGTAGAGTTGTATTTCCACCAAACGCCCAGTGGATGAGCAAATAACCATGTAGCCTCGGAAAGATGTCAGGAAAGAAAGATTTGCTACACGTTGTCAATCAAATAATGAATCCTTTTACGAAGTTAGAAGAACTAACATTTAAAAGTTATAAAACCGGAGAACATGTCAACAGAAAGAAGACTTATCCTCTTTCTCCCTATCGTAGGTAGAATGCTGCTAGTAGAGTTGTATTTCCACCAAACGCCCAGTGGATGAGCAAATAACCATGTAGCCTCGGAACGATGACAGGAAAGAAAGATTTGCTACACGTTGTCAATCAAATAATGAATCCTTTTATGAAGATAGAAGAACGAACATATAAAAATTATAAAAGCGGAGAACATGTCAACAGAAAGAAGACTTATCCTCTTTCTCCCTATCGTAGGTAGAATGCTGCTAGTAGAGTTGTATTTCCACCAAACGCCCAGTGGATGAGCAAATAACCATGTAGCCTCGGAACGATGTCAGGAAAGAAAGATTTGCTACACGTTGTCAATCAAATAATGAATCCTTTTACGAAGATAGAAGAACGAACATATAAGAATTATAAAAGCAGAGAACATGTCAACAGAAAGAAGACTTATCCTCTTTCTCCCTATCGTAGGTAGAATGCTGCTAGTAGAGTTGTATTTCCACCAAACGCCCAGTGGATGAGCAAATAACCATGTAGCCTCGGAACGATGTCAGGAAAGAAAGATTTGCTACACGTAGTCAATCAAATAATGAATCCGTTTACGAAGATAGAAGAACGAACATATAAAAATTATAAAAGCGGAGAACATGTCAACAGAAAGAAGACTTATCCTCTTTCTCCCTATCGTAGGTAGAATGCTGCTAGTAGAGTTGTATTTCCACCAAACGCCAAGTGGATGAGCAAATAACCATGTAGCCTCGGAACGATGTCAGGAAAGAAAGATTTGCTACACGTTGTCAATCAAATAATGAATCATTTTACGAAGTTAGAAGAACTAACATTTAAAAGTTATAAAACCGGAGAACATGTCAACAGAAAGAAGACTTATCCTCTTTCTCCCTATCGTAGGTAGAATGCTGCTAGTAGAGTTGTATTTCCACCAAACGCCCAGTGGATGAGCAAATAACCATGTAGCCTCGGAACGATGTCAGGAAAGAAAGATTTGCTACACGTTGTCAATCAAATAATGAATCCTTTTACGAAGTTAGAAGAACTAACATTTAAAAGTTATAAAAGCAGAGAACATGTCAACAGAAAGAAGACTTATCCTCTTTCTCCCTATCGTAGGTAGAATGCTGCTAGTAGAGTTGTATTTCCACCAAACGCCCAGTGGATGAGCAAATAACCATGTAGCCTCGGAACGATGTCAGGAAAGAAAGATTTGCTACACGTTGTCAATCAAATAATGAATCCTTTTACGAAGTTAGAAGAACTAACATTTAAAAGTTATAAAACCGGAGAACTTGTCAACAGAAAGAAGACTTATCCTCTTTCTCCCTATCGTAGGTAGAATGCTGCTAGTAGAGTTGTATTTCCACCAAACGCCCAGTGGATGAGCAAATAACCATGTAGCCTCGGAACGATGTCAGGAAAGAAAGATTTGCTACACGTTGTCAATCAAATATGGAATCCTTTTACGAAGTTAGGAGAACTAACATTTAAAAGTTATAAAACCGGAGAACATGTCAACAGAAAGAAGACTTATCCTCTTTCTCCCTATCGTAGGTAGAATGCTGCTAGTAGAGTTGTATTTCCACCAAACGCCCAGTGGATGAGCAAATAACCATGTAGCCTCGGAACGGTGTCAGGAAAGAAAGATTTGCTACACGTTGTCAATCAAATAATGAATCCTTTTACGAAGTTAGAAGAACTAACATTTAAAAGTTATAAAACCGGAGAACATGTCAACAGAAAGAAGACTTATCCTCTTTCTCCCTATCGTAGGTAGAACGCTGCTAGTAGAGTTGTATTTCCACCAAACGCCCAGTGGATGAGCAAATAACCATGTAGCCTCGGAACGATGTCAGGAAAGAAAGATTTGCTACACGTTGTCAATCAAATAATGAATCCTTTTACAAAGTTAGAAGAACTAACATTTAAAAGTTATAAAACCGGAGAACATGTCAACAGAAAGAAGACTTATCCTCTTTCTCCCTATCGTAGGTAGAATGCTGCTAGTAGAGTTGTATTTCCACCAAACGCCCAGTGGATGAGCAAATAACCATGTAGCCTCGGAACGGTGTCAGGAAAGAAAGATTTGCTACACGTTGTCAATCAAATAATGAATCCTTTTACGAAGATAGAAGAACGAACATATAAAAATTATAAAAGCGGAGAACATGTCAACAGAAAGAAGACTTATCCTCTTTCTCCCTATCGTAGGTAGAATGCTGCTAGTAGAGTTGTATTTCCACCAAACGCCCAGTGGATGAGCAAATAACCATGTAGCCTCGGAACGATGTCAGGAAAGAAAGATTTGCTACACGTTGTCAATCAAATAATGAATCCTTTTACGAAGATAGAAGAACGAACATATAAGAATTATAAAAGCGGAGAACATGTCAACAGAAAGAAGACTTATCCTCTTTCTCCCTATCGTAGGTAGAATGCTGCTAGTAGAGTTGTATTTCCACCAAACGCCCAGTGGATGAGCAAATAACCATGTAGCCTCGGAACGATGTCAGGAAAGAAAGATTTGCTACACGTTGTCAATCAAATAATGAATCCTTTTACGAAGATAGAAGAACGAACATATAAAAATTATAAAAGCGGAGAACATGTCAACAGAAAGAAGACTTATCCTCTTTCTCCCTATCGTAGGTAGAATGCTGCTAGTAGAGTTGTATTTCCACCAAACGCCCAGTGGATGAGCAAATAACCATGTAGCCTCGGAATGATGTCAGGAAAGAAAGATTTGCTACACGTTGTCAATCAAATAATGAATCCTTTTACGAAGTTAGAAGAACTAACATTTAAAAGTTATAAAACCGGAGAACATGTCAACAGAAAGAAGACTTATCCTCTTTCTCCCTATCGTAGGTAGAATGCTGCTAGTAGAGTTGTATTTCCACCAAACGCCCAGTGGATGAGCAAATAACCATGTAGCCTCGGAACGATGTCAGGAAAGAAAGATTTGCTACACGTTGTCAATCAAATAATGAATCCTTTTACGAAGTTAGAAGAACTAACATTTAAAAGTTATAAAAGCGGAGAACATGTCAACAGAAAGAAGACTTATCCTCTTTCTCCCTATCGTAGGTAGAATGCTGCTAGTAGAGTTGTATTTCCACCAAACGCCCAGTGGATGAGCAAATAACCATGTAGCCTCGGAACGATGTCAGGAAAGAAAGATTTGCTACACGTTGTCAATCAAATAATGAATCCTTTTACGAAGTTAGGAGAACTAACATTTAAAAGTTATAAAACCGGAGAACATGTCAACAGAAAGAAGACTTATCCTCTTTCTCCCTATCGTAGGTAGAATGCTGCTAGTAGAGTTGTATTTCCGCCAAACGCCCAGTGGATGAGCAAATAACCATGTAGCCTCGGAACGATGTCAGGAAAGAAAGATTTGCTACACGTTGTCAATCAAATAATGAATCCTTTTACGAAGATAGAAGAACGAACATATAAGAATTATAAAAGCGGAGAACATGTCAACAGAAAGAAGACTTATCCTCTTTGTCCCTATCGTAGGTAGAATGCTGCTAGTAGAGTTGTATTTCCACCAAACGCCCAGTGGATGAGCCTCGGAACGATGTCAGGAAAGAAAGATTTGCTACACGTTGTCAATCAAATAATGAATCCTTTTACGAAGATAGAAGAACGAACATATAAGAATTATAAAAGCGGAGAACATGTCAACAGAAAGAAGACTTATCCTCTTTCTCCCTATCGTAGGTAGAATGCTGCTAGTAGAGTTGTATTTCCACCAAACGCCCAGTGGATGAGCAAATAACCATGTAGCCTCGGAACGATGTCAGGAAAGAAAGATTTGATACACGTTGTCAATCAAATAATGAATCCTTTTACGAAGTTAGAAGAACTAACATTTAAAAGTTATAAAACCGGAGAACATGTCAACAGAAAGAAGACTTATCCTCTTTCTCCCTATCGTAGGTAGAATGCTGCTAGTAGAGTTGTATTTCCACCAAACGCCCAGTGGATGAGCAAATAACCATGTAGCCTCGGAACGATGTCAGGAAAGAAAGATTTGCTACACGTTGTCAATCAAATAATGAATCCTTTTACGAAGATAGAAGAACGAACATATAAAAATTATAAAAGCGGAGAACATGTCAACAGAAAGAAGACATATATTCCTTCTCCCTATCGTAGGTAGAATGCTGCTAGTAGAGTTGTATTTCCACCAAACGCCCAGTGGATGAGCAAATAACCATGTAGCCTCGGAACGATGTCAGGAAAGAAAGATTTGCAACACGTTGTCAATCAAATAATGAATCCTTTTACGAAGATAGAAGAACGAACATATAAGAATTATAAAAGCGGAGAACATGTCAACAGAAAGAAGACTTACCCTCTTTCTCCCTATCGTAGGTAGAATGCTGCTAGTAGAGTTGTATTTCCACCAAACGCCCAGTGGATGAGCAAATAACCATGTAGCCTCGGAACGATGTCAGGAAAGAAAGATTTGATACACGTTGTCAATCAAATAATGAATCCTTTTATGAAGATAGAAGAACTAACATTTAAAAGTTATAAAACCGGAGAACATGTCAACAGAAAGAAGACTTATCCTCTTTCTCCCTATCGTAGGTAGAATGCTGCTAGTAGAGTTGCATTTCCACCAAACGCCCAGTGGATGAGCAAATAACCATGTAGCCTCGGAACGATGTCAGGAAAGAAAGATTTGCTACACGTTGTCAATCAAATAATGAATCCTTTTAGGAAGATAGAAGAACGAACATATAAAAATTATAAAAGCGGAGAACATGTCAACAGAAAGAAGACTTATCCTCTTTCTCCCTATCGTAGGTAGAATGCTGCTAGTAGAGTTGTATTTCCACCAAACGCCCAGTGGATGAGCAAATAACCATGCAGCCTCGGAACGATGTCAGGAAAGAAAGATTTGCTACACGTTGTCAATCAAATAATGAATCCTTTTACGAAGTTAGAAGAACTAACATTTAAAAGTTATAAAACCGGAGAACATGTCAACAGAAAGAAGACTTATCCTCTTCCTCCCTATCGTAGGTAGAATGCTGCTAGTAGAGTTGTATTTCCACCAAACGCCCAGTGGATGAGCAAATAACCATGTAGCCTCGGAACGATGTCAGGAAAGAAAGATTTGCTACACGTTGTAAATCAAATAATGAATCCTTTTACGAAGATAGAAGAACGAACATATAAAAATTATAAAAGCGGAGAACATGTCAACAGAAAGAAGACTTATCCTCTTTCTCCCTATCGTAGGTAGAATGCTGCTAGTAGAGTTGTATTTCCACCAAACGCCCAGTGGATGAGCAAATAACCATGTAGCCTCGGAACGATGTCAGGAAAGAAAGATTTGATACACGTTGTCAATCAAATAATGAATCCTTTTACGAAGATAGAAGAACGAACATATAAGAATTATAAAAGCGGAGAACATGTCAACAGAAAGAAGACTTATCCTCTTTCTCCCTATCGTAGGTAGAATGCTGCTAGTAGAGTTGTAATTCCACCAAACGCCCAGTGGATGAGCAAATAACCATGTAGCCTCGGAACGATGTCAGGAAAGAAAGATTTGCTACACGTTGTCAATCAAATAATGAATCCTTTTACGAAGATAGAAGAACGAACATATAAAAGTTATAAAACCGGAGAACATGTCAACAGAAAGAAGACTTATCCTCTTTCTCCCTATCGTAGGTAGAATGCTGCTAGTAGAGTTGTATTTCCACCAAACGCCCAGTGGATGAGCAAATAACCATGTAGCCTCGGAACGATGTCAGGAAAGAAAGATTTGCTACACGTTGTCAATCAAATAATGAATCCTTTTATGAAGTTAGAAGAACTAACATTTAAAAGTTATAAAACCGGAGAACATGTCAACAGAAAGAAGACTTATCCTCTTTCTCCCTATCGTAGGTAGAATGCTGCTAGTAGAGTTGTATTTCCACCAAACGCCCAGTGGATGAGCAAATAACCATGTAGCCTCGGAACGATGTCAGGAAAGAAAGATTTGCTACACGTTGTCAATCAAATAATGAATCCTTTTACGAAGTTAGAAGAACTAACATTTAAAAGTTATAAAACCGGAGGACATGTCAACAGAAAGAAGACTTATCCTCTTTCTCCCTATCGTAGGTAGAATGCTGCTAGTAGAGTTGTATTTCCACCAAACGCCCAGTGGATGAGCAAATAACCATGTAGCCTCGGAACGATGTCAGGAAAGAAAGATTTGCTACACGTTGTCAATCAAATAATGAATCCTTTTACGAAGTTAGAAGAACTAACATTTAAAAGTTATAAAACCGGAGAACATGTCAACAAAAAGAAGACTTATCCTCTTTCTCCCTATCGTAGGTAGAATGCTGCTAGTAGAGTTGTATTTCCACCAAACGCCCAGTGGATGAGCAAATAACCATGTAGCCTCGGAACGATGTCAGGAAAGAAAGATTTGCTACACGTTGTCAATCAAATTATGAATCCTTTTACGAAGTTAGAAGAACTAACATTTAAAAGTTATAAAACCGGAGAACATGTCAACAGAAAGAAGACTTATCCTCTTTCTCCCTATCGTAGGTAGAATGCTGCTAGTAGAGTTGTATTTCCACCAAACGCCCAGTGGATGAGCAAATAACCATGTAGCCTCGGAACGATGTCAGGAAAGAAAGATTTGCTACACGTTGTCAATCAAATAATGAATCCTTTTACGAAGTTAGAAGAACTAACATTTAAAAGTTATAAAACCGGAGAACATGTCAACAGAAAGAAGACTTATCCTCTTTCTCCCTATCGTAGGTAGAATGCTGCTAGTAGAGTTGTATTTCCACCAAACGCCCGGTGGATGAGCAAATAACCATGTAGCATCGGAACGATGTCAGGAAAGAAAGATTTGCTACACGTTGTCAATCAAATAATGAATCCTTTTACGAAGTTAGAAGAACTAACATTTAAAAGTTATAAAACCGGAGAACATGTCAACAGAAAGAAGACTTATCCTCTTTCTCCCTATCGTAGGTAGAATGCTGCTAGTAGAGTTGTATTTCCACCAAACGCCCAGTGGATGAGCAAATAACCATGTAGCCTCGGAACGATGTCAGGAAAGAAAGATTTGCTAGACGTTGTCAATCAAATAATGAATCCTTTTACGCAGATAGAAGAACTAACATTTAAAAGTTATAAAACCGGAGAACATGTCAACAGAAAGAAGACTTATCCTCTTTCTCCCTATCGTAGGTAGAATGCTGCTAGTAGAGTTGTATTTCCACCAAACGCCCAGTGGATGAGCAAATAACCATGTAGCCTCGGAACGATGTCAGGAAAGAAAGATTTGCTACACGTTGTCAATCAAATAATGAATCCTTTTACGAAGATAGAAGAACGAACATATAAAAATTATAAAATCGGAGAACATGTCAACAGAAAGAAGACTTATCCTCTTTCTCCCTATTGTAGGTAGAATGCTGCTAGTAGAGTTGTATGTCCACCAAACGCCCAGTGGATGAGCAAATAACCATGTAGCCTCGGAACGATGTCAGGAAAGAAAGATTTGCTACACGTTGTCAATCAAATAATGAATCCTTTTACGAAGTTAGAAGAACTAACATTTAAAAGTTATAAAACCGGAGAACATGTCTACAGAAAGAAGACTTATCCTCTTTCTCCCTATCGTAGGTAGAATGCTGCTAGTAGAGTTGTATTTCCACCAAACGCCCAGTGGATGAGCAAATAACCATGTAGCCTCGGAACGATGTCAGGAAAGAAAGATTTGCTACACGTTGTCAATCAAATAATGAATCCTTTTACGAAGTTAGAAGAACTAACATTTAAAAGTTATAAAACCGGAGAACATGTCAACAGAAAGAAGACTTATCCTCTTTCTCCCTATCGTAGGTAGAATGCTGCTAGTAGAGTTGTATTTCCACCAAACGCCCAGTGGATGAGCAAATAACCATGTAGCCTCGGAACGATGTCAGGGAAGAAAGATTTGCTACACGTTGTCAATCAAATAATGAATCCTTTTACGAAGATAGAAGAACGAACATATAAAAATTATAAAAGCGGAGAACATGTCAACAGAAAGAAGACTTATCCTCTTTCTCCCTATCGTAGGTAGAATGCTGCTAGTAGCGTTGTATTTCCACCAAACGCCCAGTGGATGAGCAAATAACCATGTAGCCTCGGAACGATGTCAGGAAAGAAAGATTTGCTACACGTTGGCAATCAAATAATGAATCCTTTTACGAAGTTAGAAGAACTAACATTTAAAAGTTATAAAACCGGAGAACATGTCAACAGAAAGAAGACTTATCCTCTTTCTCCCTATCGTAGGTAGAATGCTGCTAGTAGAGTTGTATTTCCACCAAACGCCCGGTGGATGATCAAATAACCATGTAGCCTCGGAACGATGTCAGGAAAGAAAGATTTGCTACACGTTGTCAATCAAATAATGAATCCTTTTACGAAGTTAGAAGAACTAACATTTAAAAGTTATAAAACCGGAGAACATGTCAACAAAAAGAAGACTTATCCTCTTTCTCCCTATCGTAGGTAGAATGCTGCTAGTAGAGTTGTATGTCCACCAAACGCCCAGTGGATGAGCAAATAACCATGTAGCCTCGGAACGATGTCAGGAAAGAAAGATTTGCTACACGTTGTCAATCAAATAATGAATCCTTTTACGAAGATAGAAGAACGAACATTTAAAAGTTATAAAAGCGGAGAACATGTCAACAGAAAGAAGACTTATCCTCTTTCTCCCTATCATAGCGTAGGTAGAATTCTGCTAGTAGAGTTGTATTTCCACCAAACGCCCAGTGGATGAGCAAATAACCATGTAGCCTCGGAACGATGTCAGGAAAGAAAGATTTGCTACACGTTGTCAATCAAATAATGAAACCTTTTACGAAGTTAGAAGAACTAACATTTAAAAGTTATAAAAGCGGAGAACATGTCAACAGAAAGAAGACTTATCCTCTTTCTCCCTATCGTAGGTAGAATGCTGCTAGTAGAGTTGTATTTCCACCAAACGCCCAGTGGATGAGCAAATAACCATGTAGCCTCGGAACGATGTCAGGAAAGAAAGATTTGCTACACGTTGTCAATCAAATAATGAATCCTTTTACGAAGTTAGAAGAACTAACATTTAAAAGTTATAAAACCGGAGAACATGTCAACAGAAAGAAGACTTATCCTCTTTCTCCCTATCGTAGGTAGAATGCTGCTAGTAGAGTTGTATTTCCACCAAACGCCCAGTGGATGAGCAAATAACCATGTAGCCTCGGAACGATGTCAGGAAAGAAAGATTTGCTACACGTTGTCAATCAAATAATGAATCCTTTTACGAAGTTAGAAGAACTAACATTTAAAAGTTATAAAACCAGAGAACATGTCAACAGAAAGAAGACTTATCCTCTTTCTCCCTATCGTAGGTAGAATGCTGCTAGTAGAGTTGTATTTCCACCAAACGCCCAGTGGATGAGCAAATAACCATGTAGCCTCGGAACGATGTCAGGAAAGAAAGATTTGCTACACGTTGTCAATCAAATAATGAATCCTTTTACGAAGTTAGAAGAACTAACATTTAAAAGTTATAAAACCGGAGAACATGTCAACAGAAAGAAGACTTATCCTCTTTCTCCCTATCGTAGGTAGAATGCTGCTAGTAGAGTTGTATTTCCACCAAACGCCCAGTGGATGAGCAAATAACCATGTAGCCTCGGAACGATGTCAGGAAAGAAAGATTTGCTACACGTTGTCAATCAAATAATGAAACCTTTTACGAAGTTAGAAGAACTAACATTTAAAAGTTATAAAAGCGGAGAACATGTCAACAGAAAGAAGACTTATCCTCTTTCTCCCTATCGTAGGTAGAATGCTGCTAGTAGAGTTGTATTTCCACCAAACGCCCAGTGGATGAGCAAATAACCATGTAGCCTCGGAACGATGTCAGGAAAGAAAGATTTGCTACACGTTGTCAATCAAATAATGAATCCTTTTACGAAGATAGAAGAACTAACATTTAAAAGTTATAAAACCGGAGAACATGTCAACAGAAAGAAGACTTATCCTCTTTCTCCCTATCGTAGTAGAATGCTGCTAGTAGAGTTGTATTTCCACCAAACGCCCAGTGGATGAGCAAATAACCATGTAGCCTCGGAACGATGTCAGGAAAGAAAGATTTGCTACACGTTGTCAATCATATAATGAATCCTTTTACGAAGATAGAAGAACGAACATATAAAAATTATAAAAGCGGAGAACATGTCAACAGAAAGAAGACTTATCCTCTTTCTCCCTATCGTAGGTAGAATGCTGCTAGTAGAGTTGTATTTCCACCAAACGCCCAGTGGATGAGCAAATAACCATGTAGCCTCGGATCGATGTCAGGAAAGAAAGATTTGCTACACGTTGTCAATCAAATAATGAATCCTTTTACGAAGTTAGAAGAACTAACATTTAAAAGTTATAAAAGCGGAGAACATGTCAACAGAAAGAAGACTTATCCTCTTTCTCCCTATCGTAGGTAGAATGCTGCTAGTAGAGTTGTATTTCCACCAAACGCCCAGTGGATGAGCAAATAACCATGTAGCCTCGGAACGATGTCAGGAAAGAAAGATTTGCTACACGTTGTCAATCAAATAATGAATCCTTTTACGAAGTTAGAAGAACTAACATTTAAAAGTTATAAAACCGGAGAACATGTCAACAGAAAGAAGGCTTATCCTCTTTCTCCCTATCGTAGGTAGAATGCTGCTAGTAGAGTTGTATTTCCACCAAACGCCCAGTGGATGAGCAAATAACCATGTAGCCTCGGAACGATGTCAGGAAAGAAAGATTTGCTACACGTTGTCAATCAAATAATGAATCCTCTTACGAAGATAGAAGAACGAACATATAAAAATTATAAAACCGGAGAACATGTCAACAGAAAGAAGACTTATCCTCTTTCTCCCTATCGTAGGTAGAATGCTGCTAGTAGAGTTGTATTTCCACCAAACGCCCAGTGGATGAGCAAATAACCATGTAGCCTCGGAACGATGTCAGGAAAGAAAGATTTGCTACACGTTGTCAATCAAATAATGAATCCTTTTACGAAGATAGAAGAACGAACATATAAAAATTATAAAAGCGGAGAACATGTCAACAGAAAGAAGACTTATCCTCTTTCTCCCTATCGTAGGTAGAATGCTGCTAGTAGAGTTGTATTTCCACCAAACGCCCAGTGTATGAGCAAATAACCATGTAGCCTCGGAACGATGTCAGGAAAGAAAGATTTGCTACACGTTGTCAATCAAATAATGAATCCTTTTACGAAGATAGAAGAACGAACATATAAAAATTATAAAAGCGGAGAACATGTCAACAGAAAGTAGACTTATCCTCTTTCTCCCTATCGTAGGTAGAATGCTGCTAGTAGAGTTGTATTTCCACCAAACGCCCAGTATATGAGCAAATAACCATGTAGCCTCAGAACGATGTCAGGAAAGAAAGATTTGCTACACGTTGTCAATCAAATAATGAATCCTTTTACGAAGATAGAAGAACGAACATATAAAAATTATAAAAGCGGAGAACATGTCAACAGAAAGAAGACTTATCCTCTTTCTCCCTATCGTAGGTAGAATGCTGCTAGTAGAGTTGTATTTCCACCAAACGCCCAGTGGATGAGCAAATAACCATGTAGCCTCGGAACGATGTCAGGAAAGAAAGATTTGCTACACGTTGTCAATCAAATAATGAATCCTTTTACGAAGATAGAAGAACGAACATATAAAAATTATAAAAGCGGAGAACATGTCAACAGAAAGAAGACTTATCCTCTTTCTCCCTATCGTAGGTAGAATTCTGCTAGTAGAGTTGTATTTCCACCAAACGCCCAGTGGATGAGCAAATAACCATGTAGCCTCGGAACGATGTCAGGAAAGAAAGATTTGCTACACGTTGTCAATCAAATAATGAAACCTTTTACGAAGTTAGAAGAACTAACATTTAAAAGTTATAAAAGCGGAGAACATGTCAACAGAAAGAAGACTTATCCTCTTTCTCCCTATCGTAGGTAGAATGCTGCTAGTAGAGTTGTATTTCCACCAAACGCCCAGTGGATGAGCAAATAACCATGTAGCCTCGGAACGATGTCAGGAAAGAAAGATTTGCTACACGTTGTCAATCAAATAATGAATCCTTTTACGAAGTTAGAAGAACTAACATTTAAAAGTTATAAAACCGGAGAACATGTCAACAGAAAGAAGACTTATCCTCTTTCTCCCTATCGTAGGTAGAATGCTGCTAGTAGAGTTGTATTTCCACCAAACGCCCAGTGGATGAGCAAATAACCATGTAGCCTCGGAACGATGTCAGGAAAGAAAGATTTGCTACACGTTGTCAATCATATAATGAATCCTTTTGCGAAGATAGAAGAACGAACATATAAAAATTATAAAAGCGGAGAACATGTCAACAGAAAGAAGACTTATCCTCTTTCTCCCTATCGTAGGTAGAATGCTGCTAGTAGAGTTGTATTTCCACCAAACGCCCAGTGGATGAGCAAATAACCATGTAGCCTCGGATCGATGTCAGGAAAGAAAGATTTGCTACACGTTGTCAATCAAATAATGAATCCTTTTACGAAGTTAGAAGAACTAACATTTAAAAGTTATAAAAGCGGAGAACATGTCAGCAGAAAGAAGACTTATCCTCTTTCTCCCTATCGTAGGTAGAATGCTGCTAGTAGAGTTGTATTTCCACCAAACGCCCAGTGGATGAGCAAATAACCATGTAGCCTCGGAAAGATGTCAGGAAAGAAAGATTTGCTACACGTTGTCAATCAAATAATGAATCCTTTTACGAAGTTAGAAGAACTAACATTTAAAAGTTATAAAACCGGAGAACATGTCAACAGAAAGAAGACTTATCCTCTTTCTCCCTATCGTAGGTAGAATGCTGCTAGTAGAGTTGTATTTCCACCAAACGCCCAGTGGATGAGCAAATAACCATGTAGCCTCGGAACGATGACAGGAAAGAAAGATTTGCTACACGTTGTCAATCAAATAATGAATCCTTTTATGAAGATAGAAGAACGAACATATAAAAATTATAAAAGCGGAGAACATGTCAACAGAAAGAAGACTTATCCTCTTTCTCCCTATCGTAGGTAGAATGCTGCTAGTAGAGTTGTATTTCCACCAAACGCCCAGTGGATGAGCAAATAACCATGTAGCCTCGGAACGATGTCAGGAAAGAAAGATTTGCTACACGTTGTCAATCAAATAATGAATCCTTTTACGAAGATAGAAGAACGAACATATAAGAATTATAAAAGCAGAGAACATGTCAACAGAAAGAAGACTTATCCTCTTTCTCCCTATCGTAGGTAGAATGCTGCTAGTAGAGTTGTATTTCCACCAAACGCCCAGTGGATGAGCAAATAACCATGTAGCCTCGGAACGATGTCAGGAAAGAAAGATTTGCTACACGTAGTCAATCAAATAATGAATCCGTTTACGAAGATAGAAGAACGAACATATAAAAATTATAAAAGCGGAGAACATGTCAACAGAAAGAAGACTTATCCTCTTTCTCCCTATCGTAGGTAGAATGCTGCTAGTAGAGTTGTATTTCCACCAAACGCCAAGTGGATGAGCAAATAACCATGTAGCCTCGGAACGATGTCAGGAAAGAAAGATTTGCTACACGTTGTCAATCAAATAATGAATCATTTTACGAAGTTAGAAGAACTAACATTTAAAAGTTATAAAACCGGAGAACATGTCAACAGAAAGAAGACTTATCCTCTTTCTCCCTATCGTAGGTAGAATGCTGCTAGTAGAGTTGTATTTCCACCAAACGCCCAGTGGATGAGCAAATAACCATGTAGCCTCGGAACGATGTCAGGAAAGAAAGATTTGCTACACGTTGTCAATCAAATAATGAATCCTTTTACGAAGTTAGAAGAACTAACATTTAAAAGTTATAAAAGCAGAGAACATGTCAACAGAAAGAAGACTTATCCTCTTTCTCCCTATCGTAGGTAGAATGCTGCTAGTAGAGTTGTATTTCCACCAAACGCCCAGTGGATGAGCAAATAACCATGTAGCCTCGGAACGATGTCAGGAAAGAAAGATTTGCTACACGTTGTCAATCAAATAATGAATCCTTTTACGAAGTTAGAAGAACTAACATTTAAAAGTTATAAAACCGGAGAACTTGTCAACAGAAAGAAGACTTATCCTCTTTCTCCCTATCGTAGGTAGAATGCTGCTAGTAGAGTTGTATTTCCACCAAACGCCCAGTGGATGAGCAAATAACCATGTAGCCTCGGAACGATGTCAGGAAAGAAAGATTTGCTACACGTTGTCAATCAAATATGGAATCCTTTTACGAAGTTAGGAGAACTAACATTTAAAAGTTATAAAACCGGAGAACATGTCAACAGAAAGAAGACTTATCCTCTTTCTCCCTATCGTAGGTAGAATGCTGCTAGTAGAGTTGTATTTCCACCAAACGCCCAGTGGATGAGCAAATAACCATGTAGCCTCGGAACGGTGTCAGGAAAGAAAGATTTGCTACACGTTGTCAATCAAATAATGAATCCTTTTACGAAGTTAGAAGAACTAACATTTAAAAGTTATAAAACCGGAGAACATGTCAACAGAAAGAAGACTTATCCTCTTTCTCCCTATCGTAGGTAGAACGCTGCTAGTAGAGTTGTATTTCCACCAAACGCCCAGTGGATGAGCAAATAACCATGTAGCCTCGGAACGATGTCAGGAAAGAAAGATTTGCTACACGTTGTCAATCAAATAATGAATCCTTTTACAAAGTTAGAAGAACTAACATTTAAAAGTTATAAAACCGGAGAACATGTCAACAGAAAGAAGACTTATCCTCTTTCTCCCTATCGTAGGTAGAATGCTGCTAGTAGAGTTGTATTTCCACCAAACGCCCAGTGGATGAGCAAATAACCATGTAGCCTCGGAACGGTGTCAGGAAAGAAAGATTTGCTACACGTTGTCAATCAAATAATGAATCCTTTTACGAAGATAGAAGAACGAACATATAAAAATTATAAAAGCGGAGAACATGTCAACAGAAAGAAGACTTATCCTCTTTCTCCCTATCGTAGGTAGAATGCTGCTAGTAGAGTTGTATTTCCACCAAACGCCCAGTGGATGAGCAAATAACCATGTAGCCTCGGAACGATGTCAGGAAAGAAAGATTTGCTACACGTTGTCAATCAAATAATGAATCCTTTTACGAAGATAGAAGAACGAACATATAAGAATTATAAAAGCGGAGAACATGTCAACAGAAAGAAGACTTATCCTCTTTCTCCCTATCGTAGGTAGAATGCTGCTAGTAGAGTTGTATTTCCACCAAACGCCCAGTGGATGAGCAAATAACCATGTAGCCTCGGAACGATGTCAGGAAAGAAAGATTTGCTACACGTTGTCAATCAAATAATGAATCCTTTTACGAAGATAGAAGAACGAACATATAAAAATTATAAAAGCGGAGAACATGTCAACAGAAAGAAGACTTATCCTCTTTCTCCCTATCGTAGGTAGAATGCTGCTAGTAGAGTTGTATTTCCACCAAACGCCCAGTGGATGAGCAAATAACCATGTAGCCTCGGAATGATGTCAGGAAAGAAAGATTTGCTACACGTTGTCAATCAAATAATGAATCCTTTTACGAAGTTAGAAGAACTAACATTTAAAAGTTATAAAACCGGAGAACATGTCAACAGAAAGAAGACTTATCCTCTTTCTCCCTATCGTAGGTAGAATGCTGCTAGTAGAGTTGTATTTCCACCAAACGCCCAGTGGATGAGCAAATAACCATGTAGCCTCGGAACGATGTCAGGAAAGAAAGATTTGCTACACGTTGTCAATCAAATAATGAATCCTTTTACGAAGTTAGAAGAACTAACATTTAAAAGTTATAAAAGCGGAGAACATGTCAACAGAAAGAAGACTTATCCTCTTTCTCCCTATCGTAGGTAGAATGCTGCTAGTAGAGTTGTATTTCCACCAAACGCCCAGTGGATGAGCAAATAACCATGTAGCCTCGGAACGATGTCAGGAAAGAAAGATTTGCTACACGTTGTCAATCAAATAATGAATCCTTTTACGAAGTTAGGAGAACTAACATTTAAAAGTTATAAAACCGGAGAACATGTCAACAGAAAGAAGACTTATCCTCTTTCTCCCTATCGTAGGTAGAATGCTGCTAGTAGAGTTGTATTTCCACCAAACGCCCAGTGGATGAGCAAATAACCATGTAGCCTCGGAACGATGTCAGGAAAGAAAGATTTGCTACACGTTGTCAATCAAATAATGAATCCTTTTACGAAGTTAGAAAAACTAACATTTAAAAGTTATAAAACCGGAGAACATGTCAACAGAAAGAAGACTTATCCTCTTTCTCCGTATCGTAGGTAGAATGCTGCTAGTAGAGTTGTATTTCCACCAAACGCCCAGTGGATGAGCAAATAACCATGTAGCCTCGGAACGATGTCAGGAAAGAAAGATTTGCTACACGTTGTCAATCAAATAATGAATCCTTTTACGAGGTTAGAAGAACTAACATTTAAAAGTTATAAAAGCAGAGAACATGTCAACAGAAAGAAGACTTATCCTCTTTCTCCCTATCGTAGGTAGAATGCTGCTAGTAGAGTTGTATTTCCACCAAACGCCCAGTGGATGAGCAAATAACCGTGTAGCCTCGGAACGATGGCAGGAAAGAAAGTTTTGCTACACGTTGTCAATCAAATAATGAATCCTTTTACAAAGTTAGAAGAACTAACATTTAAAAGTTAGAAAACCGGAGAACATGTCAACAGAAAGAAGACTTATCCTCTTTCTCCCTATCGTAGGTAGAATGCTGCTAGTAGAGTTGTATTTCCACCAAACGCCCAGTGGATGAGCAAATAACCATGTAGCCTCGGAACGATGTCAGGAAAGAAAGATTTGCTACACGTTGTCAATCAAATAATGAATCCTTTTACGAAGTTAGAAGAACTAACATTTAAAAGTTATAAAACCGGAGAACATGTCAACAGAAAGAAGACTTATCCTCTTTCTCCCTATCGTAGGTAGAATGCTGCTAGTAGAGTTGTATTTCCACCAAACGCCCAGTGGATGAGCAAATAACCGTGTAGCCTCGGAACGATGGCAGGAAAGAAAGTTTTGCTACACGTTGTCAATCAAATAATGAATCCTTTTACGAAGTTAGAAGAACTAACATTTAAAAGTTATAGAACCGGAGAACATGTCAACAGAAAGAAGACTTATCCTCTTTCTCCCTATCGTAGGTAGAATGCTGCTAGTAGAGTTGTATTTCCACCAAACGCCCAGTGGATGAGCAAATAACCATGTAGCCTCGGAACGATGTCAGGAAAGAAAGATTTGCTACACGTTGTCAATCAAATATGGAATCCTTTTACGAAGTTAGGAGAACTAACATTTAAAAGTTATAAAACCGGAGAACATGTCAACAGAAAGAAGACTTATCCTCTTTCTCGCTATCGTAGGTAGAATGCTGCTAGTAGAGTTGTATTTCCACCAAACGCCCAGTGGATGAGCAAATAACCATGTAGCCTCGGAACGATGTCAGGAAAGAAAGATTTGCTACACGTTGTCAATCAAATAATGAATCCTTTTACGAAGTTAGAAGAACTAACATTTAAAAGTTATAAAACCGGAGAACATGTCAACAGAAAGAAGACTTATCGTCTTTCTCCCTATCGTAGGTAGAATGCTGCTAGTAGAGTTGTATTTCCACCAAACGCCCAGTGGATGAGCAAATAACCATGTAGCCTCGGAACGATGTCAGGAAAGAAAGATTTGCTACACGTTGTCAATCAAATAATGATTCCTTTTACGAAGTTAGAAGAACTAACATTTAAAAGTTATAAAACCGGAGAACATGTCAACAGAAAGAAGACTTATCCTCTTTCTCCCTATCGTAGGTAGAATGCTGCTAGTAGAGTTGTATTTCCACCAAACGCCCAGTGGATGAGCAAATAACCATGCAGCCTCGGAACGATGTCAGGAAAGAAAGATTTGCTACACGTTGTCAATCAAATAATGAATCCTTTTACGAAGATAGAAGAACGAACATATAAGAATTATAAAAGCAGAGAACATGTCAACAGAAAGAAGACTTACCCTCTTTCTCCCTATCGTAGGTAGAATGCTGCTAGTAGAGTTGTATTTCCACCAAACGCCCAGTGGATGAGCAAATAACCATGTAGCCTCGGAACGATGTCAGGAAAGAAAGATTTGCTACACGTAGTCAATCAAATAATGAATCCATTTACGAAGATAGAAGAACGAACATATAAAAATTATAAAAGCGGAGAACATGTCAACAGAAAGAAGACTTATCCTCTTTCTCCCTATATTAGGTAGAATGCTGCTAGTAGAGTTGTATTTCCACCAAACGCCCAGTGGATGAGCAAATAACCATGTAGCCTCGGAACGATGTCAGGAAAGAAAGATTTGCTACACGTTGTCAATCAAATAATGAATCATTTTACGAAGTTAGAAGAACTAACATTTAAAAGTTATAGAACCGGAGAACATGTCAACAGAAAGAAGACTTATCCTCTTTCTCCCTATCGTAGGTAGAATGCTGCTAGTAGAGTTGTATTTCCACCAAACGCCCAGTGGATGAGCAAATAACCATGTAGCCTCGGAACGATGTCAGGAAAGAAAGATTTGCTACACGTTGTCAATCAAATAATGAATCCTTTTCCGAAGATAGAAGAACGAACATATAAAAATCATAAAAGCGGAGAACATGTCAACAGAAAGAAGACTTATCCTCTTTCCCCTTTTGTAGGTAGAATGCTGCTAGTAGAGTTGTATTTCCACCAAACGCCCAGCGGATGAGCAAATAACCATGTAGCCTCGGAACGATGTCAGGAAAGAAAGATTTGCTACACGTTGTCAATCAAATAATGAATCCTTTTACGAAGATAGAAGAACGAACATATAAAAATTATAAAAGCGGAGAACATGTCAACAGAAAGAAGACTTATCCTCTTTCTCCCTATCGTAGGTAGAATGCTGCTAGTAGAGTTGTATTTCCACCAAACGCCCAGTGGATGAGCAAATAACCATGTAGCCTCGGAACGATGTCAGGAAAGAAAGATTTGCTACACGTTGTCAATCAAATAATGAATCCTTTTACGAAGTTAGAAGAACTAACATTTAAAAGTTATAAAACCGGAGAACATGTCAACAGAAAGAAGACTTATCCTCTTTCTCCCTATCGTAGGTAGAATGCTGCTAGTAGAGTTGTATTTCCACCAAACGCCCAGTGGATGAGCAAATAACCATGTAGCCTCGGAACGATGTCAGGAAAGAAAGATTTGCTACACGTTGTCAATCAAATAATGAATCCTTTTACGAAGTTAGAAGAACTAACATTTAAAAGTTATAAAACCGGAGAACATGTCAACAGAAAGAAGACTTATCCTCTTTCTCCCCATCGTAGGTAGAATGCTGATAGTAGAGTTGTATTTCCACCAAACGCCCAGTGGATGAGCAAATAACCATGTAGCCTCGGAACGATGTCAGGAAAGAAAGATTTGCTACACGTTGTCAATCAAATAATGAATCCTTTTCCGAAGATAGAAGAACGAACATATAAAAATCATAAAAGCGGAGAACATGTCAACAGAAAGAAGACTTATACTCTTTCCCCTTTTGTAGGTAGAATGCTGCTAGTAGAGTTGTATTTCCACCAAACGCCCAGCGGATGAGCAAATAACCATGTAGCCTCGGAACGATGTCAGGAAAGAAAGATTTGCTACACGTTGTCAATCAAATAATGAATCCTTTTACGAAGATAGAAGAACGAACATATAAAAATTATAAATGCGGAGAACATGTCAACAGAAAGAAGACTTATCCTCTTTCTCCCTATCGTAGGTAGAATGCTGCTAGTAGAGTTGTATTTCCACCAAACGCCCAGTGGATGAGCAAATAACCATGTAGCCTCGGAACGATGTCAGGAAAGAAAGATTTGCTACACGTTGTCAATCAAATAATGAATCCTTTTACGAAGTTAGAAGAACTAACATTTAAAAGTTATAAAACCGGAGAACATGTCAACAGAAAGAAGACTTATCCTCTTTCTCCCTATCGTAGGTAGAATGCTGCTAGTAGAGTTGTATTTCCACCAAACGCCCAGTGGATGAGCAAATAACCATGTAGCCTCGGAACGATGTCAGGAAAGAAAGATTTGCTACACGTTGTCAATCAAATAATGAATCCTTTTACGAAGTTAGAAGAACTAACATTTAAAAGTTATAAAACCGGAGAACATGTCAACAGAAAGAAGACTTATCCTCTTTCTCCCCATCGTAGGTAGAATGCTGATAGTAGAGTTGTATTTCCACCAAACGCCCAGTGGATGAGCAAATAACCATGTAGCCTCGGAACGATGTCAGGAAAGAAAGATTTGCTACACGTTGTCAATCAAATAATGAATCCTATTACGAAGTTAGAAGAACTAACATTTAAAAGTTGTCAAACCGGAGAACATGTCAACAGAAAGAAGACTTATCCTCTTTCTCCCTATCGTAGGTAGAATGCTGCTAGTAGAGTTGTATTTCCACCAAACGCCCAGTGGATGAGCAAATAACCATGTAGCCTCGGAACGATGTCAGGAAAGAAAGATTTGCTACACGTTGTCAATCAAATAATGAATCCTTTTACGAAGATAGAAGAACGAACATATAAAAATTATAAAAGTGGAGAACATGTGAACAGAAAGAAGACTTATCCTCTTTCTCCCTATCGTAGGTAGAATGCTGCTAGTAGAGTTGTATTTCCACCAAACGCCCAGTGGATGAGCAAATAACCATGTAGCCTCGGAACGATGTCAGGAAAGAAAGATTTGCTACACGTTGTCAATCAAATAATGAATCCTTTTACGAAGTTAGAAGAACTAACATTTAAAAGTTATAAAACCGGAGAACATGTCAACAGAAAGAAGACTTATCCTCTTTCTCCCTATCGTAGGTAGAATGCTGCTAGTAGAGTTGTATTTCCACCAAACGCCCAGTGGATGAGCAAATAACCATGTAGCCTCGGAACGATGTCAGGAAAGAAAGATTTGCTACACGTTGTCAATCAAATAATGAATCCTTTTACGAAGTTAGAAGAACTAACATTTAAAAGTTATAAAACCGGAGAACATGTCAACAGAAAGAAGACTTATCCTCTTTCTCCCCATCGTAGGTAGAATGCTGCTAGTAGAGTTGTATTTCCACCAAATGCCCAGTGGATGAGCAAATAACCATGTAGCCTCGGAACGATGTCAGGAAAGAAAGATTTGCTACACGTTGTCAATCAAATAATGAATCCTTTTACGAAGTTAGAAGAACTAACATTTAAAAGTTATAAAACCGGAGAACATGTCAACAGAAAGAAGACTTGTCCTCTTTCTCCCTATCGTAGGTAGAATGCTGCTAGTAGAGTTGTATTTCCACCAAACGCCCAGTGGATGAGCAAATAACAATGTAGCCTCGGAACGATGTCAGGAAAGAAAGATTTGCTACACGTTGTCAATCAAATAATGAATCCTTTTACGAAGTTAGAAGAACTAACATTTAAAAGTTATAAAACCGGAGAACATGTCAACAGAAAGAAGACTTATCCTCTTTCTCCCTATCGTAGGTAGAATGCTGCTAGTAGAGTTGTATTTCCACCAAACGCCCAGTGGATGAGCAAATAACCATGTAGCCTCGGAACGATGTCAGGAAAGAAAGATTTGCTACACGTTGTCAATCAAATAATGAATCCTTTTACGAAGTTAGAAGAACTAACATTTAAAAGTTATAAAACCGGAGAACATGTCAACAGAAAGAAGACTTATCCTCTTTCTCCCTATCGTAGGTAGAATGCTGCTAGTAGAGTTGTATTTCCACCAAACGCCCAGTGGATGAGCAAATAACCATGTAGCCTCGGAACGATGTCAGGAAAGAAATATTTGCTACACGTTGTCAATCAAATAATGAATCCTTTTACGAAGTTAGATGAACTAACATTTAAAAGTTATAAAAGCGGAGAAGATGTCAACAGAAAGAAGACTTATCCTCTTTCTCCCTATCGTAGGTAGAATGCTGCTAGTAGAGTTGTATTTCCACCAAACGCCCAGTGGATGAGCAAATAACCATGTAGCCTCGGAACGATGTCAGGAAAGAAAGATTTGCTACACGTTGTCAATCAAATAATGAATCCTTTTACGAAGTTAGAAGAACTAACATTTAAAAGTTATAAAACCGGAGAACATGTCAACAGAAAGAAGACTTATCCTCTTTCTCCCTATCGTAGGTAGAATACTGCTAGTAGAGTTGTATTTCCACCAAACGCCCAGTGGATGAGCAAATAACCATGTAGCCTCGGAACGATGTCAGGAAAGAAAGATTTGTTACACGTTGTCAATAAAATAATGAATCCTTTTACGAAGTTAGAAGAACTAACATTTAAAAGTTATAAAACCGGAGAACATCTCAACAGAAAGAAGACTTATCCTCTTTCTCCCTATCGTAGGTAGAATGCTGCTAGTAGAGTTGTATTTCCACCAAACGCCCAGTGGATGAGCAAATAACCATGTAGCCTCGGAACGATGTCAGGAAAGAAAGATTTGCTACACGTTGTCAATCAAATAATGAATCCTTTTACGAAGTTAGAAGAACTAACATTTAAAAGTTATAAAACCGGAGAACATGTCAACAGAAAGAAGACTTATCCTCTTTCTCCCTATCGTAGGTAGAATGCTGCTAGTAGAGTTGTATTTCCACCAAACGCCCAGTGGATGAGCAAATAACCATGTAGCCTCGGAACGATGTCAGGAAAGAAAGATTTGCTACACGTTGTCAATCAAATAATGAATCCTTTTACGAAGTTAGAAGAACTAACATTTAAAAGTTATAAAACCGGAGAACATGTCAACAGAAAGAAGACTTATCCTCTTTCTCCCTATCGTAGGTAGAATGCTGCTAGTAGAGTTGTATTTCCACCAAACGCCCAGTGGATGAGCAAATAACCATGTAGCCTCGGAACGATGTCAGGAAAGAAAGATTTGCTACACGTTGTCAATCAAATAATGAATCCTTTTACGAAGTTAGAAGAACTAACATTTAAAAGTTATAAAACCGGAGAACATGTCAACAGAAAGAAGACTTATCCTCTTTCTCCCTATCGTAGGTAGAATGCTGCTAGTAGAGTTGTATTTCCACCAAACGCCCAGTGGATGAGCAAATAACCATGTAGCCTCGGAACGATGTCAGGAAAGAAAGATTTGCTACACGTTGTCAATCAAATAATGAATCCTTTTACGAAGTTAGAAGAACTAACATTTAAAAGTTATAAAACCGGAGAACATGTCAACAGAAAGAAGACTTATCCTCTTTCTCCCTATCGTAGGTAGAATGCTGCTAGTAGAGTTGTATTTCCACCAAACGCCCAGTGGATGAGCAAATAACCATGTAGCCTCGGAACGATGTCAGGAAAGAAAGATTTGCTACACGTTGTCAATCAAATAATGAATCCTTTTACGAAGTTAGAAGAACTAACATTTAAAAGTTATAAAACCGGAGAACATGTCAACAGAAAGAAGACTTATCCTCTTTCTCCCTATCGTAGGTAGAATGCTGCTAGTAGAGTTGTATATCCACCAAACGCCCAGTGGATGAGCAAATAACCATGTAGCCTCGGAACGATGTCAGGAAAGAAAGATTTGCTACACGTTGTCAATCAAATAATGAATCCTTTTACGAAGATAGAAGAACGAACATATAAAAATTATAAAACCGGAGAACATGTCAACAGAAAGAAGACTTATCCTCTTTCTCCCCATCGTAGGTAGAATGCTGATAGTAGAGTTGTATTTCCACCAAACGCCCAGTGGATGAGCAAATAACCATGTAGCCTCGGAACGATGTCAGGAAAGAAAGATTTGCTACACGTTGTCAATCAAATAATGAATCCTATTACGAAGTTAGAAGAACTAACATTTAAAAGTTATCAAACCGGAGAACATGTCAACAGAAAGAAGACTTATCCTCTTTCTCCCTATCGTAGGTAGAATGCTGCTAGTAGAGTTGTATTTCCACCAAACGCCCAGTGGATGAGCAAATAACAATGTAGCCTCGGAACGATGTCAGGAAAGAAAGATTTGCTACACGTTGTCAATCAAATAATGAATCCTTTTACGAAGATAGAAGAGCGAACATATAAAAATTATAAAAGCGGAGAACATATCAACAGAAAGAAGACTTATCCTCTTTCTCCCTATCGTAGGTAGAATGCTGCTAGTAGAGTTGTATTTCCACCAAACGCCCAGTGGATGAGCAAATAACAATGTAGCCTCGGAACGATGTCAGGAAAGAAAGATTTGCTACACGTTGTCAATCAAATAATGAATCCTTTTACGAAGTTAGAAGAACTAACATTTAAAAGTTATAAAACCGGAGAACATGTCAACAGAAAGAAGACTTATCCTCTTTCTCCCTATCGTAGGTAGAATGCTGCTAGTAGAGTTGTATTTCCACCAAACGCCCAGTGGATGAGCAAATAACCATGTAGCCTCGGAACGATGTCAGGAAAGAAAGATTTGCTACACGTTGTCAATCAAATAATGAATCCTTTTACGAAGTTAGAAGAACTAACATTTAAAAGTTATAAAACCGGAGAACATGTCAACAGAAAGAAGACTTATCCTCTTTCTCCCCATCGTAGGTAGAATGCTGATAGTAGAGTTGTATTTCCACCAAACGCCCAGTGGATGAGCAAATAACCATGTAGCCTCGGAACGATGTCAGGAAAGAAAGATTTGCTACACGTTGTCAATCAAATAATGAATCCTTTTACGAAGTTAGAAGAACTAACATTTAAAAGTTATAAAACCGGAGAACATGTCAACAGAAAGAAGACTTATCCTCTTTCTCCCTATCGTAGGTAGAATGCTGCTAGTAGAGTTGTATTTCCACCAAACGCCCAGTGGATGAGCAAATAACCATGTAGCCTCGGAACGATGTCAGGAAAGAAAGATTTGCTACACGTTGTCAATCAAATAATGAATCCTTTTACGAAGTTAGAAGAACTAACATTTAAAAGTTATAAAAGCGGAGAACATGTCAACAGAAAGAAGACTTATCCTCTTTCTCCCTATCGTAGGTAGAATGCTGCTAGTAGAGTTGTATTTCCACCAAACGCCCAGTGGATGACCAAATAACCATGTAGCCTCGGAACGATGTCAGGAAAGAAAGATTTGCTACACGTTGTCAATCAAATAATGAATCCTTTTACGAAGTTAGAAGAACTAACATTTAAAAGTTATAAAACCGGAGAACATGTCAACAGAAAGAAGACTTATCCTCTTTCTCCCTATCGTAGGTAGAATGCTGCTAGTAGAGTTGTATTTCCACCAAACGCCCAGTGGATGAGCAAATAACCATGTAGCCTCGGAACGATGTCAGGAAAGAAAGATTTGCTACACGTTGTCAATCAAATAATGAATCCTTTTACGAAGTTAGAAGAACTAATATTTAAAAGTTATAAAACCGGAGAACATGTCAACAGAAAGAAGACTTATCCTCTTTCTCCCTATCGTAGGTAGAATGCTGCTAGTAGAGTTGTATTTCCACCAAACGCCCAGTGGATGAGCAAATAACCATGTAGCCTCGGAACGATGTCAGGAAAGAAAGATTTGCTACATGTTGTCAATCAAATAATGAATCCTTTTACGAAGTTAGAAGAACTAACATTTAAAAGTTATAAAACCGGAGAACATGTCAACAGAAAGAAGACTTATCCTCTTTCTCCCTATCGTAGGTAGAATGCTGTTAGTAGAGTTGTATTTCCACCAAACGCCCAGTGGATGAGCAAATAACCATGTAGCCTCAGAACGATGTCAGGAAAGAAAGATTTGCTACACGTTGTCAATCAAATAATGAATCCTTTTCCGAAGATAGAAGAACGAACATATAAAAATCATAAAAGCGGAGAACATGTCAACAGAAAGAAGACTTATCCTCTTTCCCCTTTTGTAGGTAGAATGCTGCTAGTAGAGTTGTATTTCCACCAAACGCCCAGCGGATGAGCAAATAACCATGTAGCCTCGCAACGATGTCAGGAAAGAAAGATTTGCTACACGTTGTCAATCAAATAATGAATCCTTTTACGAAGATAGAAGAACGAACATATAAAAATTATAAAAGCGGAGAACATGTCAACAGAAAGAAGACTTATCCTCTTTCTCCCTATCGTAGGTAGAATGCTGCTAGTAGAGTTGTATTTCCACCAAACGCCCAGTGGATGAGCAAATAACCATGTAGCCTCGGAACGATGTCAGGAATGAAAGATTTGCTACACGTTGTCAATCAAATAATGAATCCTTTTACGAAGTTAGAAGAACTAACATTTAAAAGTTATAAAACCGGAGAACATGTCAACAGAAAGAAGACTTATCCTTTTTCTCCCTATCGTAGGTAGAATGCTGCTAGTAGAGTTGTATTTCCACCAAACGCCCAGTGGATGAGCAAATAACCATGTAGCCTCGGAACGATGTCAGGAAAGAAAGATTTGCTACACGTTGTCAATCAAATAATGAATCCTTTTACGAAGTTAGAAGAACTAACACTTAAAAGTTATAAAACCGGAGAACATGTCAACAGAAAGAAGACTTATCCTCTTTCTCCCTATCGTAGGTAGAATGCTGCTAGTAGAGTTGTATTTCCACCAAACGCCCAGTGGATGAGCAAATAACCATGTAGCCTCGGAACGATGTCAGGAAAGAAAGATTTGCTACACGTTGTCAATCAAATAATGAATCCTTTTACGAAGTTAGAAGAACTAATATTTAAAAGTTATAAAACCGGAGAACATGTCAACAGAAAGAAGACTTATCCTCTTTCTCCCTATCGTAGGTAGAATGCTGCTAGTAGAGTTGTATTTCCACCAAACGCCCAGTGGATGAGCAAATAACCATGTAGCCTCGGAACGATGTCAGGAAAGAAAGATTTGCTACATGTTGTCAATCAAATAATGAATCCTTTTACGAAGTTAGAAGAACTAACATTTAAAAGTTATAAAACCGGAGAACATGTCAACAGAAAGAAGACTTAGCCTCTTTCTCCCTATCGTAGGTAGAATGCTGTTAGTAGAGTTGTATTTCCACCAAACGCCCAGTGGATGAGCAAATAACCATGTAGCCTCAGAACGATGTCAGGAAAGGAAGATTTGCTACACGTTGTCAATCAAATAATGAATCCTTTTCCGAAGATAGAAGAACGAACATATAAAAATCATAAAAGCGGAGAACATGTCAACAGAAAGAAGACTTATCCTCTTTCCCCTTTTGTAGGTAGAATGCTGCTAGTAGAGTTGTATTTCCACCAAACGCCCAGCGGATGAGCAAATAACCATGTAGCCTCGGAACGATGTCAGGAAAGAAAGATTTGCTACACGTTGTCAATCAAATAATGAATCCTTTTACGAAGATAGAAGAACGAACATATAAAAATTATAAAAGCGGAGAACATGTCAACAGAAAGAAGACTTATCCTCTTTCTCCCTATCGTAGGTAGAATGCTGCTAGTAGAGTTGTATTTCCACCAAACGCCCAGTGGATGAGCAAATAACCATGTAGCCTCGGAACGATGTCAGGAAAGAAAGATTTGCTACACGTTGTCAATCAAATAATGAATCCTTTTACGAAGTTAGAAGAACTAACATTTAAAAGTTATAAAACCGGAGAACATGTCAACAGAAAGAAGACTTATCCTCTTTCTCCCTATCGTAGGTAGAATGCTGCTAGTAGAGTTGTATTTCCACCAAACGCCCAGTGGATGAGCAAATAACCATGTAGCCTCGGAACGATGTCAGGAAAGAAAGATTTGCTACACGTTGTCAATCAAATAATGAATCCTTTTACGAAGTTAGAAGAACTAACATTTAAAAGTTATAAAACCGGAGAACATGTCAACAGAAAGAAGACTTATCCTCTTTCTCCCTATCGTAGGTAGAATGCTGCTAGTAGAGTTGTATTTCCACCAAACACCCAGTGGATGAGCAAATAACCATGTAGCCTCGGAACGATGTCAGGAAAGAAAGATTTGCTACACGTTGTCAATCAAATAATGAATCCTTTTACGAAGATAGAAGAACGAACATATAAAAATTATAAAAGCGGAGAACATGTCAACAGAAAGAAGACTTATCCTCTTTCTCCCTATCGTAGGTAGAATGCTGCTAGTAGAGTTGTATTTCCACCAAACACCCAGTGGATGAGCAAATAACCATGTAGGCTCGGAACGATGTCAGGAAAGAAAGATTTGCTACACGTTGTCAATCAAATAATGAATCCTTTTACGAAGTTAGAAGAACTAACATTTAAAAGTTATAAAACCGGAGAACATGTCAACAGAAAGAAGACTTATCCTCTTTCTCCCTATCGTAGGTAGAATGCTGCTAGTAGAGTTGTATTTCCACCAAACGCCCAGTGGATGAGCAAATAACCATGTAGCCTCGGAACGATGTCAGGAAAGAAAGATTTGCTACACGTTGTCAATCAAATAATGAATCCTTTTACGAAGTTAGAAGAACTAACATTTAAAAGTTATAAAACCGGAGAACATGTCAACAGAAAGAAGACTTATCCTCTTTCTCCCTATCGTAGGTAGAATGCTGTTAGTAGAGTTGTATTTCCACCAAACGCCCAGTGGATGAGCAAATAACCATGTAGCCTCGGAACGATGTCAGGAAAGAAAGATTTGCTACACGTTGTCAATAAAATAATGAATCCTTTTACGAAGTTAGAAGAACTAACATTTAAAAGTTATAAAACCGGAGAACATGTCAACAGAAAGAAGACTTATCCTCTTTCTCCCTATCGTAGGTAGAATGCTGCTAGTAGAGTTGTATTTCCACCAAACGCCCAGTGGATGAGCAAATAACCATGTAGCCTCGGAACGATGTCAGGAAAGAAAGATTTGCTACACGTTGTCAATCAAATAATGAATCCTTTTACGAAGTTAGAAGAACTAACATTTAAAAGTTATAAAAGCGGAGAACATGTCAACAGAAAGAAGACTTATCCTCTTTCTCCCTATCGTAGGTAGAATGCTGCTAGTAGAGTTGTATTTCCACCAAACGCCCAGTGGATGAGCAAATAACAATGTAGCCTCGGAACGATGTCAGGAAAGAAAGATTTGCTACACGTTGTCAATCAAATAATGAATCCTTTTACGAAGTTAGAAGAACTAACATTTAAAAGTTATAAAACCGGAGAACATGTCAACAGAAAGAAGACTTGTCCTCTTTCTCCCTATCGTAGGTAGAATGCTGCTAGTAGAGTTGTATTTCCACCAAACGCCCAGTGGATGAGCAAATAACCATGTAGCCTCGGAACGATGTCAGGAAAGAAAGATTGGTACACATTGTCAATAAAATAATGAATCCTTTTACGAAGATAGAAGAACGAACATATAAAAATTATAAAAGCGGAGAACACGTCAACAGAAAGAAGACTTATCCTCTTTCTCCCTATCGTAGGTAGAATGCTGCTAGTAGAGTTGTATTTCCACCAAACGCCAGTGGATGAGCAAATAACCATGTAGCCTCGGAATGATGTCAGGAAAGAAAGATTTGCTACACGTTGTCAATCAAATAATGAATCCTTTTACGAAGTTAGAAGAACTAACATTTAAAAGTTATAAAACCGGATAACATGTTAACAGAAAGAAGACTTATCCTCTTTCTCCCTATCGTAGGTAGAATGCTGCTAGTAGAGTTGTATTTCCACCAAACGCCCAGTGGATGAGCAAATAACCATGTAGCCTCGTAACGATGTCAGGAAAGAAAGATTTGCTACACGTTGTCAATCAAATAATGAATCCTTTTACGAAGTTAGAAGAACTAACATTTAAAAGTTATAAAACCGGAGAACATGTCAACAGAAAGAAGACTTATCCTCTTTCTCCCTATCGTAGGTAGAATGCTGCTAGTAGAGTTGTATTTCCACCAAACGCCCAGTGGATGAGCAAATAACCATGTAGCCTTGGAACGATGTCAGGAAAGAAAGATTTGCTACAAGGTTGTCAATCAAATAATGAATCCTTTTACGAAGTTAGAAGAACTAATATTTAAAAGTTATAAAACCGGAGAACATGTCAACAGAAAGAAGACTTATCCTCTTTCTCCCTATCGTAGGTAGAATGCTGCTAGTAGAGTTGTATTTCCACCAAACGCCCAGTGGATGAGCAAATAACCATGTAGCCTCGGAACGATGTCAGGAAAGAAAGATTTGCTACACGTTGTCAATCAAATAATGAATCCTTTTACGAAGTTAGAAGAACTAACATTTAAAAGTTATAAAAGCGGAGAACATGTCAACAGAAAGAAGACTTATCCTCTTTCTCCCTATCGTAGGTAGAATGCTGCTAGTAGAGTTGTATTTCCACCAAACGCCCAGTGGATGACCAAATAACCATGTAGCCTCGGAACGATGTCAGGAAAGAAAGATTTGCTACACGTTGTCAATCAAATAATGAATCCTTTTACGAAGTTAGAAGAACTAACATTTAAAAGTTATAAAACCGGAGAACATGTCAACAGAAAGAAGACTTATCCTCTTTCTCCCTATCGTAGGTAGAATGCTGCTAGTAGAGTTGTATTTCCACCAAACGCCCAGTGGATGAGCAAATAACCATGTAGCCTCGGAACGATGTCAGGAAAGAAAGATTTGCTACACGTTGTCAATCAAATAATGAATCCTTTTACGAAGTTAGAAGAACTAACATTTAAAAGTTATAAAACCGGAGAACATGTCAACAGAAAGAAGACTTATCCTCTTTCTCCCTATCGTAGGTAGAATGCTGCTAGTAGAGTTGTATTTCCACCAAACGCCCAGTGGATGAGCAAATAACCATGTAGCCTCGGAACGATGTCAGGAAAGAAAGATTTGCTACACGTTGTCAATCAAATAATGAATCCTTTTCCGAAGATAGAAGAACGAACATATAAAAATCATAAAAGCGGAGAACATGTCAACAGAAAGAAGACTTATCCTCTTTCCCCTTTTGTAGGTAGAATGCTGCTAGTAGAGTTGTATTTCCACCAAACGCCCAGCGGTTGAGCAAATAACCATGTAGCCTCGGAACGATGTCAGGAAAGAAAGATTTGCTACACGTTGTCAATCAAATAATGAATCCTTTTACGAAGATAGAAGAACGAACATATAAAAATTATAAAAGCGGAGAACATGTCAACAGAAAGAAGACTTATCCTCTTTCTCCCTATCGTAGGTAGAATGCTGCTAGTAGAGTTGTATTTCCACCAAACGCCCAGTGGATGAGCAAATAACCATGTAGCCTCGGAACGATGTCAGGAAAGAAAGATTTGCTACACGTTGTCAATCAAATAATGAATCCTTTTACGAAGTTAGAAGAACTAACATTTAAAAGTTATAAAACCGGAGAACATGTCAACAGAAAGAAGACTTATCCTCTTTCTCCCTATCGTAGGTAGAATGCTGCTAGTAGAGTTGTATTTCCACCAAACGCCCAGTGGATGAGCAAATAACCATGTAGCCTCGGAACGATGTCAGGAAAGAAAGATTTGCTACACGTTGTCAATCAAATAATGAATCCTTTTACGAAGTTAGAAGAACTAACATTTAAAAGTTATAAAACCGGAGAACATGTCAACAGAAAGAAGACTTATCCTCTTTCTCCCTATCGTAGGTAGAATGCTGCTAGTAGAGTTGTATTTCCACCAAACGCCCAGTGGATGAGCAAATAACCATGTAGCCTCGGAACGATGTCAGGAAAGAAAGATTTGCTACACGTTGTCAATCAAATAATGAATCCTTTTACGAAGTTAGAAGAACTAATATTTAAAAGTTATAAAACCGGAGAACATGTCAACAGAAAGAAGACTTATCCTCTTTCTCCCTATCGTAGGTAGAATGCTGCTAGTAGAGTTGTATTTCCACCAAACGCCCAGTGGATGAGCAAATAACCATGTAGCCTCGGAACGATGTCAGGAAAGAAAGATTTGCTACATGTTGTCAATCAAATAATGAATCCTTTTACGAAGTTAGAAGAACTAACATTTAAAAGTTATAAAACCGGAGAACATGTCAACAGAAAGAAGACTTATCCTCTTTCTCCCTATCGTAGGTAGAATGCTGTTAGTAGAGTTGTATTTCCACCAAACGCCCAGTGGATGAGCAAATAACCATGTAGCCTCAGAACGATGTCAGGAAAGAAAGATTTGCTACACGTTGTCAATCAAATAATGAATCCTTTTCCGAAGATAGAAGAACGAACATATAAAAATCATAAAAGCGGACAACATGTCAACAGAAAGAAGACTTATCCTCTTTCCCCTTTTGTAGGTAGAATGCTGCTAGTAGAGTTGTATTTCCACCAAACGCCCAGCGGATGAGCAAATAACCATGTAGCCTCGCAACGATGTCAGGAAAGAAAGATTTGCTACACGTTGTCAATCAAATAATGAATCCTTTTACGAAGATAGAAGAACGAACATATAAAAATTATAAAAGCGGAGAACATGTCAACAGAAAGAAGACTTATCCTCTTTCTCCCTATCGTAGGTAGAATGCTGCTAGTAGAGTTGTATTTCCACCAAACGCCCAGTGGATGAGCAAATAACCATGTAGCCTCGGAACGATGTCAGGAAAGAAAGATTTGCTACACGTTGTCAATCAAATAATGAATCCTTTTACGAAGTTAGAAGAACTAACATTTAAAAGTTATAAAACCGGAGAACATGTCAACAGAAAGAAGACTTATCCTCTTTCTCCCTATCGTAGGTAGAATGCTGCTAGTAGAGTTGTATTTCCACCAAACGCCCAGTGGATGAGCAAATAACCATGTAGCCTCGGAACGATGTCAGGAAAGAAAGATTTGCTACACGTTGTCAATCAAATAATGAATCCTTTTACGAAGTTAGAAGAACTAACATTTAAAAGTTATAAAACCGGAGAACATGTCAACAGAAAGAAGACTTATCCTCTTTCTCCCTATCGTAGGTAGAATGCTGCTAGTAGAGTTGTATTTCCACCAAACACCCAGTGGATGAGCAAATAACCATGTAGCCTCGGAACGATGTCAGGAAAGAAAGATTTGCTACACGTTGTCAATCAAATAATGAATCCTTTTACGAAGATAGAAGAACGAACATATAAAAATTATAAAAGCGGAGAACATGTCAACAGAAAGAAGACTTATCCTCTTTCTCCCTATCGTAGGTAGAATGCTGCTAGTAGAGTTGTATTTCCACCAAACACCCAGTGGATGAGCAAATAACCATGTAGGCTCGGAACGATGTCAGGAAAGAAAGATTTGCTACACGTTGTCAATCAAATAATGAATCCTTTTACGAAGTTAGAAGAACTAACATTTAAAAGTTATAAAACCGGAGAACATGTCAACAGAAAGAAGACTTATCCTCTTTCTCCCTATCGTAGGTGGAATGCTGCTAGTAGAGTTGTATTTCCACCAAACGCGCAGTGGATGAGCAAATAACCATGTAGCCTCGGAACGATGTCACGAAAGAAAGATTTGCTACACGTTGTCAATCAAATAATGAATCCTTTTACGAAGTTAGAAGAACTAACATTTAAAAGTTATAAAACCGGAGAACATGTCAGCAGAAAGAAGACTTATCCTCTTTCTCCCTATCGTAGGTAGAATGCTGCTAGTAGAGTTGTATTTCCACCAAACGCCCAGTGGATGAGCAAATAACCATGTAGCCTCGGAACGATGTCAGGAAAGAAAGATTTTCTACACGTTGTCAATCAAATAATGAATCCTTTTACGAAGATAGATGAACGAACATATAAAAATTATAAAAGCGGAGAACATGTCAACAGAAAGAAGACTTATCCTCTTTCTCCCTATCATAGGTAGAATGCTGCTAGTAGAGTTGTATTTCCACCAAACGCCCAGTGGATGAGCAAATAACCATGTAGCCTCGGAACGATGTCAGGAAAGAAAGATTTGCTACACGTTGTCAATCAAATAATGAATCCTTTTACGAAGATAGAAGAACGAACATATAAAAATTATAAAAGTGGAGAACATGTCAACAGAAAGAAGACTTATCCTCTTTCTCCCTATCGTAGGTAGAATGCTGCTAGTAGAGTTGTATTTCCACCAAACGCCCAGTGGATGAGCAAATAACCATGTAGCCTCGGAACGATGTCAGGAAAGAAAGATTTGCTACACGTTGTCAATCAAATAATGAATCCTTTTACGAAGTTAGAAGAACTAATATTTAAAAGTTATAAAACCGGAGAACATGTCAACAGAAAGAAGACTTATCCTCTTTCTCCCTATCGTAGGTAGAATGCTGCTAGTAGAGTTGTATTTCCACCAAACGCCCAGTGGATGAGCAAATAACCATGTAGCCTCGGAACGATGTCAGGAAAGAAAGATTTGCTACATGTTGTCAATCAAATAATGAATCCTTTTACGAAGTTAGAAGAACTAACATTTAAAAGTTATAAAACCGGAGAACATGTCAACAGAAAGAAGACTTATCCTCTTTCTCCCTATCGTAGGTAGAATGCTGTTAGTAGAGTTGTATTTCCACCAAACGCCCAGTGGATGAGCAAATAACCATGTAGCCTCAGAACGATGTCAGGAAAGAAAGATTTGCTACACGTTGTCAATCAAATAATGAATCCTTTTCCGAAGATAGAAGAACGAACATATAAAAATCATAAAAGCGGAGAACATGTCAACAGAAAGAAGACTTATCCTCTTTCCCCTTTTGTAGGTAGAATGCTGCTAGTAGAGTTGTATTTCCACCAAACGCCCAGCGGTTGAGCAAATAACCATGTAGCCTCGGAACGATGTCAGGAAAGAAAGATTTGCTACACGTTGTCAATCAAATAATGAATCCTTTTACGAAGATAGAAGAACGAACATATAAAAATTATAAAAGCGGAGAACATGTCAACAGAAAGAAGACTTATCCTCTTTCTCCCTATCGTAGGTAGAATGCTGCTAGTAGAGTTGTATTTCCACCAAACGCCCAGTGGATGAGCAAATAACCATGTAGCCTCGGAACGATGTCAGGAAAGAAAGATTTGCTACACGTTGTCAATCAAATAATGAATCCTTTTACGAAGTTAGAAGAACTAACATTTAAAAGTTATAAAACCGGAGAACATGTCAACAGAAAGAAGACTTATCCTCTTTCTCCCTATCGTAGGTAGAATGCTGCTAGTAGAGTTGTATTTCCACCAAACGCCCAGTGGATGAGCAAATAACCATGTAGCCTCGGAACGATGTCAGGAAAGAAAGATTTGCTACACGTTGTCAATCAAATAATGAATCCTTTTACGAAGTTAGAAGAACTAACATTTAAAAGTTATAAAACCGGAGAACATGTCAACAGAAAGAAGACTTATCCTCTTTCTCCCTATCGTAGGTAGAATGCTGCTAGTAGAGTTGTATTTCCACCAAACGCCCAGTGGATGAGCAAATAACCATGTAGCCTCGGAACGATGTCAGGAAAGAAAGATTTGCTACACGTTGTCAATCAAATAATGAATCCTTTTACGAAGTTAGAAGAACTAATATTTAAAAGTTATAAAACCGGAGAACATGTCAACAGAAAGAAGACTTATCCTCTTTCTCCCTATCGTAGGTAGAATGCTGCTAGTAGAGTTGTATTTCCACCAAACGCCCAGTGGATGAGCAAATAACCATGTAGCCTCGGAACGATGTCAGGAAAGAAAGATTTGCTACATGTTGTCAATCAAATAATGAATCCTTTTACGAAGTTAGAAGAACTAACATTTAAAAGTTATAAAACCGGAGAACATGTCAACAGAAAGAAGACTTATCCTCTTTCTCCCTATCGTAGGTAGAATGCTGTTAGTAGAGTTGTATTTCCGCCAAACGCCCAGTGGATGAGCAAATAACCATGTAGCCTCAGAACGATGTCAGGAAAGAAAGATTTGCTACACGTTGTCAATCAAATAATGAATCCTTTTCCGAAGATAGAAGAACGAACATATAAAAATCATAAAAGCGGAGAACATGTCAACAGAAAGAAGACTTATCCTCTTTCCCCTTTTGTAGGTAGAATGCTGCTAGTAGAGTTGTATTTCCACCAAACGCCCAGCGGATGAGCAAATAACCATGTAGCCTCGCAACGATGTCAGGAAAGAAAGATTTGCTACACGTTGTCAATCAAATAATGAATCCTTTTACGAAGATAGAAGAACGAACATATAAAAATTATAAAAGCGGAGAACATGTCAACAGAAAGAAGACTTATCCTCTTTCTCCCTATCGTAGGTAGAATGCTGCTAGTAGAGTTGTATTTCCACCAAACGCCCAGTGGATGAGCAAATAACCATGTAGCCTCGGAACGATGTCAGGAAAGAAAGATTTGCTACACGTTGTCAATCAAATAATGAATCCTTTTACGAAGTTAGAAGAACTAACATTTAAAAGTTATAAAACCGGAGAACATGTCAACAGAAAGAAGACTTATCCTCTTTCTCCCTATCGTAGGTAGAATGCTGCTAGTAGAGTTGTATTTCCACCAAACGCCCAGTGGATGAGCAAATAACCATGTAGCCTCGGAACGATGTCAGGAAAGAAAGATTTGCTACACGTTGTCAATCAAATAATGAATCCTTTTACGAAGTTAGAAGAACTAACATTTAAAAGTTATAAAACCGGAGAACATGTCAACAGAAAGAAGACTTATCCTCTTTCTCCCTATCGTAGGTAGAATGCTGCTAGTAGAGTTGTATTTCCACCAAACGCCCAGTGGATGAGCAAATAACCATGTAGCCTCGGAACGATGTCAGGAAAGAAAGATTTGCTACACGTTGTCAATCAAATAATGAATCCTTTTACGAAGTTAGAAGAACTAACATTTAAAAGTTATAAAACCGGAGAACATGTCAGCAGAAAGAAGACTTATCCTCTTTCTCCCTATCGTAGGTAGAATGCTGCTAGTAGAGTTGTATTTCCACCAAACGCCCAGTGGATGAGCAAATAACCATGTAGCCTCGGAACGATGTCAGGAAAGAAAGATTTTCTACACGTTGTCAATCAAATAATGAATCCTTTTACGAAGATAGATGAACGAACATATAAAAATTATAAAAGCGGAGAACATGTCAACAGAAAGAAGACTTATCCTCTTTCTCCCTATCATAGGTAGAATGCTGCTAGTAGAGTTGTATTTCCACCAAACGCCCAGTGGATGAGCAAATAACCATGTAGCCTCGGAACGATGTCAGGAAAGAAAGATTTGCTACACGTTGTCAATCAAATAATGAATCCTTTTACGAAGATAGAAGAACGAACATATAAAAATTATAAAAGTGGAGAACATGTCAACAGAAAGAAGACTTATCCTCTTTCTCCCTATCGTAGGTAGAATGCTGCTAGTAGAGTTGTATTTCCACCAAACGCCCAGTGGATGAGCAAATAACCATGTAGCCTCGGAACGATGTCAGGAAAGAAAGATTTGCTACACGTTGTCAATCAAATAATGAATCCTTTTACGAAGTTAGAAGAACTAATATTTAAAAGTTATAAAACCGGAGAACATGTCAACAGAAAGAAGACTTATCCTCTTTCTCCCTATCGTAGGTAGAATGCTGCTAGTAGAGTTGTATTTCCACCAAACGCCCAGTGGATGAGCAAATAACCATGTAGCCTCGGAACGATGTCAGGAAAGAAAGATTTGCTACATGTTGTCAATCAAATAATGAATCCTTTTACGAAGTTAGAAGAACTAACATTTAAAAGTTATAAAACCGGAGAACATGTCAACAGAAAGAAGACTTATCCTCTTTCTCCCTATCGTAGGTAGAATGCTGTTAGTAGAGTTGTATTTCCACCAAACGCCCAGTGGATGAGCAAATAACCATGTAGCCTCAGAACGATGTCAGGAAAGAAAGATTTGCTACACGTTGTCAATCAAATAATGAATCCTTTTCCGAAGATAGAAGAACGAACATATAAAAATCATAAAAGCGGAGAACATGTCAACAGAAAGAAGACTTATCCTCTTTCCCCTTTTGTAGGTAGAATGCTGCTAGTAGAGTTGTATTTCCACCAAACGCCCAGCGGATGAGCAAATAACCATGTAGCCTCGCAACGATGTCAGGAAAGAAAGATTTGCTACACGTTGTCAATCAAATAATGAATCCTTTTACGAAGATAGAAGAACGAACATATAAAAATTATAAAAGCGGAGAACATGTCAACAGAAAGAAGACTTATCCTCTTTCTCCCTATCGTAGGTAGAATGCTGCTAGTAGAGTTGTATTTCCACCAAACGCCCAGTGGATGAGCAAATAACCATGTAGCCTCGGAACGATGTCAGGAAAGAAAGATTTGCTACACGTTGTCAATCAAATAATGAATCCTTTTACGAAGTTAGAAGAACTAACATTTAAAAGTTATAAAACCGGAGAACATGTCAACAGAAAGAAGACTTATCCTCTTTCTCCCTATCGTAGGTAGAATGCTGCTAGTAGAGTTGTATTTCCACCAAACGCCCAGTGGATGAGCAAATAACCATGTAGCCTCGGAACGATGTCAGGAAAGAAAGATTTGCTACACGTTGTCAATCAAATAATGAATCCTTTTACGAAGTTAGAAGAACTAACATTTAAAAGTTATAAAACCGGAGAACATGTCAACAGAAAGAAGACTTATCCTCTTTCTCCCTATCGTAGGTAGAATGCTGCTAGTAGAGTTGTATTTCCACCAAACACCCAGTGGATGAGCAAATAACCATGTAGCCTCGGAACGATGTCAGGAAAGAAAGATTTGCTACACGTTGTCAATCAAATAATGAATCCTTTTACGAAGATAGAAGAACGAACATATAAAAATTATAAAAGCGGAGAACATGTCAACAGAAAGAAGACTTATCCTCTTTCTCCCTATCGTAGGTAGAATGCTGCTAGTAGAGTTGTATTTCCACCAAACACCCAGTGGATGAGCAAATAACCATGTAGGCTCGGAACGATGTCAGGAAAGAAAGATTTGCTACACGTTGTCAATCAAATAATGAATCCTTTTACGAAGTTAGAAGAACTAACATTTAAAAGTTATAAAACCGGAGAACATGTCAACAGAAAGAAGACTTATCCTCTTTCTCCCTATCGTAGGTAGAATGCTGCTAGTAGAGTTGTATTTCCACCAAACGCCCAGTGGATGAGCAAATAACCATGTAGCCTCGGAACGATGTCAGGAAAGAAAGATTTGCTACACGTTGTCAATCAAATAATGAATCCTTTTACGAAGTTAGAAGAACTAACATTTAAAAGTTATAAAACCGGAGAACATGTCAGCAGAAAGAAGACTTATCCTCTTTCTCCCTATCGTAGGTAGAATGCTGCTAGTAGAGTTGTATTTCCACCAAACGCCCAGTGGATGAGCAAATAACCATGTAGCCTCGGAACGATGTCAGGAAAGAAAGATTTTCTACACGTTGTCAATCAAATAATGAATCCTTTTACGAAGATAGATGAACGAACATATAAAAATTATAAAAGCGGAGAACATGTCAACAGAAAGAAGACTTATCCTCTTTCTCCCTATCATAGGTAGAATGCTGCTAGTAGAGTTGTATTTCCACCAAACGCCCAGTGGATGAGCAAATAACCATGTAGCCTCGGAACGATGTCAGGAAAGAAAGATTTGCTACACGTTGTCAATCAAATAATGAATCCTTTTACGAAGATAGAAGAACGAACATATAAAAATTATTAAAGTGGAGAACATGTCAACAGAAAGAAGACTTATCCTCTTTCTCCCTATCGTAGGTAGAATGCTGCTAGTAGAGTTGTATTTCCACCAAACGCCCAGTGGATGAGCAAATAACCATGTAGCCTCGGAACGATGTCAGGAAAGAAAGATTTGCTACACGTTGTCAATCAAATAATGAATCCTTTTACGAAGTTAGAAGAACTAACATTTAAAAGTTATAAAACCGGAGAACATGTCAACAGAAAGAAGACTTATCCTCTTTCTCCCTATCGTAGGTAGAATGCTGCTAGTAGAGTTGTATTTCCACCAAACGCCCAGTGGATGAGCAAATAACCATGTAGCCTCGGAACGATGTCAGGAAAGAAAGAATTGCTACACGTTGTCAATCAAATAATGAATCCTTTTACGAAGTTAGAAGAACTAACATTTAAAAGTTATAAAACCGGAGAACATGTCAACAGAAAGAAGACTTATCCTCTTTCTCCCTATCGTAGGTATAATGCTGCTAGTAGAGTTGTATTTCCACCAAACACCCAGTGGATGAGCAAATAACCATGTAGCCTCGGAACGATGTCAGGAAAGAAAGATTTGCTACACGTTGTCAATCAAATAATGAATCCTTTTACGAAGTTAGAAGAACTAACATTTAAAAGTTATAAAACCGGAGAACATGTCAACAGAAAGAAGACTTATCCTCTTTCTCCCTATCGTAGGTAGAATGCTGCTAGTAGAGTTGTATTTCCACCAAACGCCCAGTGGATGAGCAAATAACAATGTAGCCTCGGAACGATGTCAGGAAAGAAAGATTTGCTACACATTGTCAATCAAATAATGAATCCTTTTACGAAGTTAGAAGAACTAACATTTAAAAGTTATAAAACCGGAGAACATGTCAACAGAAAGAAGACTTATCCTCTTTCTCCCTATCGTAGGTAGAATGCTGCTAGTAGAGTTGTATTTCCACCAAACGCCCAGTGGATGAGCAAATAACCATGTAGCCTCGGAACGATGTCAGGAACGAAAGATTTGCTACACGTTGTCAATCAAATAATGAATCCTTTTACGAAGTTAGAAGAACTAACATTTAAAAGTTATAAAACCGGAGAACATGTCAACAGAAAGAAGACTTATCCTCTTTCTCCCTATCGTAGGTAGAATGCTGCTAGTAGAGTTGTATTTCCACCAAACGCCCAGTGGATGAGCAAATAACCATGTAGCCTCGGAACGATGTCAGGAACGAAAGATTTGCTACACGTTGTCAATCAAATAATGAATCCTTTTACGAAGTTAGAAGAACTAACATTTAAAAGTTATAAAACCGGAGAACATGTCAACAGAAAGAAGACTTATCCTCTTTCTCCCTATCGTAGGTAGAATGCTGCTAGTAGAGTTGTATTTCCACCAAACGCCCAGTGGATGAGCAAATAACCATGTAGCCTCGGAACGATGTCAGGAAAGAAAGATTTGCTACACGTTGTCAATCAAATAATGAATCCTTTTACGAAGTTAGAAGAACTAACATTTAAAAGTTATAAAACCGGAGAACATGTCAACAGAAAGAAGACTTATCCTCTTTCTCCCTATCGTAGGTAGAATGCTGTTAGTAGAGTTGTATTTCCACCAAACGCCCAGTGGATGAGCAAATAACCATGTAGCCTCGGAACGATGTCAGGAAAGAAAGATTTGCTACACGTTGTCAATAAAATAATGAATCCTTTTACGAAGTTAGAAGAACTAACATTTAAAAGTTATAAAACCGGAGAACATGTCAACAGAAAGAAGACTTATCCTCTTTCTCCCTATCGTAGGTAGAATGCTGCTAGTAGAGTTGTATTTCCACCAAACGCCCAGTGGATGAGCAAATAACCATGTAGCCTCGGAACGATGTCAGGAAAGAAAGATTTGCTACACGTTGTCAATAAAATAATGAATCCTTTTACGAAGTTAGAAGAACTAACATTTAAAAGTTATAAAACCGGAGAACATGTTAACAGAAAGAAGACTTATCCTCTTTCTCCCTATCGTAGGTAGAATGCTGCTAGTAGAGTTGTATTTCCACCAAACGCCCAGTGGATGAGCAAATAACCATGTAGCCTCGGAACGATGTCAGGAAAGAAAGATTTGCTACACGTTGTCAATCAAATAATGAATCCTTTTACGAAGTTAGAAGAACTAACATTTAAAAGTTATAAAACCGGAGAACATGTCAACAGAAAGAAGACTTATCCTCTTTCTCCCTATCGTAGGTAGAATGCTGCTAGTAGAGTTGTATTTCCACCAAACGCCCAGTGGATGAGCAAATAACCATGTAGCCTCGGAACGATGTCAGGAAAGAAAGATTTGCTACAAGGTTGTCAATCAAATAATGAATCCTTTTACGAAGTTAGAAGAACTAACATTTAAAAGTTATAAAACCGGAGAACATGTCAACAGAAAGAAGACTTATCCTCTTTCTCCCTATCGTAGGTAGAATGCTGCTAGTAGAGTTGTATTTCCACCAAACGCCCAGTGGATGAGCAAATAACCATGTAGCCTCGGAACGATGTCAGGAAAGAAAGATTTGCTACACGTTGTCAATCAAATAATGAATCCTTTTACGAAGTTAGAAGAACTAACATTTAAAAGTTATAAAACCGGAGAACATGTCAACAGAAAGAAGACTTATCCTCTTTCTCCCTATCGTAGGTAGAATGCTGCTAGTAGAGTTGTATTTCCACCAAACGCCCAGTGGATGAGCAAATAACCATGTAGCCTCGGAACGATGTCAGGAAAGAAAGATTTGCTACACGTTGTCAATCAAATAATGAATCCTTTTACGAAGTTAGAAGAACTAACATTTAAAAGTTATAAAAGCGGAGAACATGTCAACAGAAAGAAGACTTATCCTCTTTCTCCCTATCGTAGGTAGAATGCTGCTAGTAGAGTTGTATTTCCACCAAACGCCCAGTGGATGAGCAAATAACCATGTAGCCTCGGAACGATGTCAGGAAAGAAAGATTTGCTACACGTTGTCAATCAAATAATGAATCCTTTTACGAAGTTAGAAGAACTAACATTTAAAAGTTATAAAACCGGAGAACATGTCAACAGAAAGAAGACTTATCCTCTTTCTCCCTATCGTAGGTAGAATGCTGCTAGTAGAGTTGTATTTCCACCAAACGCCCAGTGGATGAGCAAATAACCATGTAGCCTCGGAACGATGTCAGGAAAGAAAGATTTTCAACACGTTGTCAATCAAATAATGAATCCTTTTACGAAGTTAGAAGAACTAACATTTAAAAGTTATAAAACCGGAGAACATGTCAACAGAAAGAAGACTTATCCTCTTTCTCCCTATCGTCGGTAGAATGCTGCTAGTAGAGTTGTATTTCCACCAAACGCCCAGTGGATGAGCAAATAACCATGTAGCCTCGGAACGATGTCAGGAAAGAAAGATTTGCTACACGTTGTCAATAAAATAATGAATCCTTTTACGAAGTTAGAAGAACTAACATTTAAAAGTTATAAAAGCGGAGAACATGTCAACAGAAAGAAGACTTATCCTCTTTCTCCCTATCGTAGGTAGAATGCTGCTAGTAGAGTTGTATTTCCACCAAACGCCCAGTGGATGAGCAAATAACCATGTAGCCTCGGAACGATGTCAGGAAAGAAAGATTTGCTACACGTTGTCAATCAAATAATGAATCCTTTTACGAAGTTAGAAGAACTAACATTTAAAAGTTATAAAACCGGAGAACATGTCAACAGAAAGAAGACTTATCCTCTTTCTCCCTATCGTAGGTAGAATGCTGCTAGTAGAGTTGTATTTCCACCAAACGCCCAGTGGATGAGCAAATAACCATGTAGCCTCGGAACGATGTCAGGAACGAAAGATTTGCTACACGTTGTCAATCAAATAATGAATCCTTTTACGAAGTTAGAAGAACTAACATTTAAAAGTTATAAAACCGGAGAACATGTCAACAGAAAGAAGACTTATCCTCTTTCTCCCTATCGTAGGTAGAATGCTGCTAGTAGAGTTGTATTTCCACCAAACGCCCAGTGGATGAGCAAATAACCATGTAGCCTCGGAACGATGTCAGGAACGAAAGATTTGCTACACGTTGTCAATCAAATAATGAATCCTTTTACGAAGTTAGAAGAACTAACATTTAAAAGTTATAAAACCGGAGAACATGTCAACAGAAAGAAGACTTATCCTCTTTCTCCCTATCGTAGGTAGAATGCTGCTAGTAGAGTTGTATTTCCACCAAACGCCCAGTGGATGAGCAAATAACCATGTAGCCTCGGAACGATGTCAGGAAAGAAAGATTTGCTACACGTTGTCAATCAAATAATGAATCCTTTTACGAAGTTAGAAGAACTAACATTTAAAAGTTATAAAACCGGAGAACATGTCAACAGAAAGAAGACTTATCCTCTTTCTCCCTATCGTAGGTAGAATGCTGTTAGTAGAGTTGTATTTCCACCAAACGCCCAGTGGATGAGCAAATAACCATGTAGCCTCGGAACGATGTCAGGAAAGAAAGATTTGCTACACGTTGTCAATAAAATAATGAATCCTTTTACGAAGTTAGAAGAACTAACATTTAAAAGTTATAAAACCGGAGAACATGTCAACAGAAAGAAGACTTATCCTCTTTCTCCCTATCGTAGGTAGAATGCTGCTAGTAGAGTTGTATTTCCACCAAACGCCCAGTGGATGAGCAAATAACCATGTAGCCTCGGAACGATGTCAGGAAAGAAAGATTTGCTACACGTTGTCAATCAAATAATGAATCCTTTTACGAAGTTAGAAGAACTAACATTTAAAAGTTATAAAAGCGGAGAACATGTCAACAGAAAGAAGACTTATCCTCTTTCTCCCTATCGTAGGTAGAATGCTGCTAGTAGAGTTGTATTTCCACCAAACGCCCAGTGGATGAGCAAATAACAATGTAGCCTCGGAACGATGTCAGGAAAGAAAGATTTGCTACACGTTGTCAATCAAATAATGAATCCTTTTACGAAGTTAGAAGAACTAACATTTAAAAGTTATAAAACCGGAGAACATGTCAACAGAAAGAAGACTTGTCCTCTTTCTCCCTATCGTAGGTAGAATGCTGCTAGTAGAGTTGTATTTCCACCAAACGCCCAGTGGATGAGCAAATAACCATGTAGCCTCGGAACGATGTCAGGAAAGAAAGATTTGCTACACGTTGTCAATAAAATAATGAATCCTTTTACGAAGATAGAAGAACGAACATATAAAAATTATAAAAGCGGAGAACACGTCAACAGAAAGAAGACTTATCCTCTTTCTCCCTATCGTAGGTAGAATGCTGCTAGTAGAGTTGTATTTCCACCAAACGCCCAGTGGATGACCAAATAACCATGTAGCCTCGGAACGATGTCAGGAAAGAAAGATTTGCTACACGTTGTCAATCAAATAATGAATCCTTTTACGAAGTTAGAAGAACTAACATTTAAAAGTTATAAAACCGGAGAACATGTCAACAGAAAGAAGACTTATCCTCTTTCTCCCTATCGTAGGTAGAATGCTGCTAGTAGAGTTGTATTTCCACCAAACGCCCAGTGGATGAGCAAATAACCATGTAGCCTCGGAACGATGTCAGGAAAGAAAGATTTGCTACACGTTGTCAATCAAATAATGAATCCTTTTACGAAGTTAGAAGAACTAACATTTAAAAGTTATAAAACCGGAGAACATGTCAACAGAAAGAAGACTTATCCTCTTTCTCCCTATCGTAGGTAGAATGCTGCTAGTAGAGTTGTATTTCCACCAAACGCCCAGTGGATGAGCAAATAACCATGTAGCCTCGGAACGATGTCAGGAAAGAAAGATTTTCAACACGTTGTCAATAAAATAATGAATCCTTTTACGAAGTTAGAAGAACTAACATTTAAAAGTTATAAAACCGGAGAACATGTCAACAGAAAGAAGACTTATCCTCTTTCTCCCTATCGTCGGTAGAATGCTGCTAGTAGAGTTGTATTTCCACCAAACGCCCAGTGGATGAGCAAATAACCATGTAGCCTCGGAACGATGTCAGGAACGAAAGATTTGCTACACGTTGTCAATCAAATAATGAATCCTTTTACGAAGTTAGAAGAACTAACATTTAAAAGTTATAAAACCGGAGAACATGTCAACAGAAAGAAGACTTATCCTCTTTCTCCCTATCGTAGGTAGAATGCTGCTAGTAGAGTTGTATTTCCACCAAACGCCCAGTGGATGACCAAATAACCATGTAGCCTCGGAACGATGTCAGGAAAGAAAGATTTGCTACACGTTGTCAATCAAATAATGAATCCTTTTACGAAGTTAGAAGAACTAACATTTAAAAGTTATAAAACCGGAGAACATGTCAACAGAAAGAAGACTTATCCTCTTTCTCCCTATCGTAGGTAGAATGCTGTTAGTAGAGTTGTATTTCCACCAAACGCCCAGTGGATGAGCAAATAACCATGTAGCCTCGGAACGATGTCAGGAAAGAAAGATTTGCTACACGTTGTCAATAAAATAATGAATCCTTTTACGAAGTTAGAAGAACTAACATTTAAAAGTTATAAAACCGGAGAACATGTCAACAGAAAGAAGACTTATCCTCTTTCTCCCTATCGTAGGTAGAATGCTGCTAGTAGAGTTGTATTTCCACCAAACGCCCAGTGGATGAGCAAATAACCATGTAGCCTCGGAACGATGTCAGGAAAGAAAGATTTGCTACACGTTGTCAATCAAATAATGAATCCTTTTACGAAGTTAGAAGAACTAACATTTAAAAGTTATAAAACCGGAGAACATGTCAACAGAAAGAAGACTTGTCCTCTTTCTCCCTATCGTAGGTAGAATGCTGCTAGTAGAGTTGTATTTCCACCAAACGCCCAGTGGATGAGCAAATAACCATGTAGCCTCGGAACGATGTCAGGAAAGAAAGATTGGTACACGTTGTCAATAAAATAATGAATCCTTTTACGAAGATAGAAGAACGAACATATAAAAATTATAAAAGCGGAGAACACGTCAACAGAAAGAAGACTTATCCTCTTTCTCCCTATCGTAGGTAGAATGCTGCTAGTAGAGTTGTATTTCCACCAAACGCCCAGTGGATGAGCAAATAACCATGTAGCCTCGGAATGATGTCAGGAAAGAAAGATTTGCTACACGTTGTCAATCAAATAATGAATCCTTTTACGAAGTTAGAAGAACTAACATTTAAAAGTTATAAAACCGGAGAACATGTTAACAGAAAGAAGACTTATCCTCTTTCTCCCTATCGTAGGTAGAATGCTGCTAGTAGAGTTGTATTTCCACCAAACGCCCAGTGGATGAGCAAATAACCATGTAGCCTCGGAACGATGTCAGGAAAGAAAGATTTGCTACACGTTGTCAATCAAATAATGAATCCTTTTACGAAGTTAGAAGAACTAACATTTAAAAGTTATAAAACCGGAGAACATGTCAACAGAAAGAAGACTTATCCTCTTTCTCCCTATCGTAGGTAGAATGCTGCTAGTAGAGTTGTATTTCCACCAAACGCCCAGTGGATGAGCAAATAACCATGTAGCCTTGGAACGATGTCAGGAAAGAAAGATTTGCTACAAGGTTGTCAATCAAATAATGAATCCTTTTACGAAGTTAGAAGAACTAATATTTAAAAGTTATAAAACCGGAGAACATGTCAACAGAAAGAAGACTTATCCTCTTTCTCCCTATCATAGGTAGAATGCTGCTAGTAGAGTTGTATTTCCACCAAACGCCCAGTGGATGAGCAAATAACCATGTAGCCTCGGAACGATGTCAGGAAAGAAAGATTTGCTACACGTTGTCAATCAAATAATGAATCCTTTTACGAAGTTAGAAGAACTAACATTTAAAAGTTATAAAAGCGGAGAACATGTCAACAGAAAGAAGACTTATCCTCTTTCTCCCTATCGTAGGTAGAATGCTGCTAGTAGAGTTGTATTTCCACCAAACGCCCAGTGGATGAGCAAATAACCATGTAGCCTCGGAACGATGTCAGGAAAGAAAGATTTGCTACACGTTGTCAATCAAATAATGAATCCTTTTACGAAGTTAGAAGAACTAACATTTAAAAGTTATAAAACCGGAGAACATGTCAACAGAAAGAAGACTTATCCTCTTTCTCCCTATCGTAGGTAGAATGCTGCTAGTAGAGTTGTATTTCCACCAAACGCCCAGTGGATGAGCAAATAACCATGTAGCCTCGGAACGATGTCAGGAAAGAAAGATTTGCTACACGTTGTCAATCAAATAATGAATCCTTTTACGAAGTTAGAAGAACTAACATTTAAAAGTTATAAAACCGGAGAACATGTCAATAGAAAGAAGACTTATCCTCTTTCTCCCTATCGTAGGTAGAATGCTGCTAGTAGAGTTGTATTTCCACCAAACGCCCAGTGGATGAGCAAATAACCATGTAGCCTCGGAACGATGTCAGGAAAGAAAGATTTGCTACACGTTGTCAATCAAATAACGAATCCTTTTACGAAGTTAGAAGAACTAACATTTAAAAGTTATAAAACCGGAGAACATGTCAACAGAAAGAAGACTTATCCTCTTTCTCCCTATCGTAGGTAGAATGCTGCTAGTAGAGTTGTATTTCCACCAAACGCCCAGTGGATGAGCAAATAACCATGTAGCCTCGGAACGATGTCAGGAAAGAAAGATTTGCTACACGTTGTCAATAAAATAATGAATCCTTTTACGAAGTTAGAAGAACTAACATTTAAAAGTTATAAAACCGGAGAACATGTCAACAGAAAGAAGACTTATCCTCTTTCTCCCTATCGTCGGTAGAATGCTGCTAGTAGAGTTGTATTTCCACCAAACGCCCAGTGGATGAGCAAATAACCATGTAGCCTCGGAACGATGTCAGGAAAGAAAGATTTGCTACACGTTGTCAATCAAATAATGAATCCTTTTACGAAGTTAGAAGAACTAACATTTAAAATCATAAAAGCGGAGAACATGTCAACAGAAAGAAGACTTATCCTCTTTCTCCCTATCGTAGGTAGAATGCTGCTAGTAGAGTTGTATTTCCACCAAACGCCCAGTGGATGAGCAAATAACCATGTAGCCTCGGAACGATGTCAGGCAAGAAAGATTTGCTACACGTTGTCAATCAAATAATGAATCCTTTTACGAAGATAGAAGAACGAACATATAAAAATTATAAAAGTGGAGAACATGTCAACAGAAAGAAGACTTATCCTCTTTCTCCGTATTCTAGGTAGAATGCTGCTAGTGGAGTCGCATTTCCACCAAAAGCCCAGTCGATGAGCAAATAAACATGCACCCTCGCAACGATGTCAGGAAATAAAGATTTGCCACACATTGTCAATAAAATACTGAATTCTTCTACGAAGTTAGAAGAACTAACATTTAACAATTATGAAGCCGGAGAAAATGTCAACAGAAAGAAGGCTTATCCTCTTTCTCCATATCGTCGGTAGAATGCTGCTAGTGGAGTCGCATTTCCACCAAAAGCCCAGTTGAAGAGCAAATAAACATGCACCCTTGCAACCATGTCAGGAAATAAAGATTTGCTACACATTGTCAATCAAATACTGAATCCTTCTACGAAGTTAGAAGAACTAACATTTAAAAATTATGAAGCCTGAGGAAATGTCAACAGAAAGAAGGCTTATCCTATTTCTCCATATCGTCGGTAGAATGCTGCTAGAGGAGTCGCATTTCCAACAAAAGCCCAGTCGATGAGCAAATAAACATGCACCCTCGCAACGATGTCAGGAAATAAAGATTTGCTACACATTGTCAATCAAATACTGAATCCTTCTACGAAGTTAGAAGAACTAACATTTAAAAATTATGAAGCCGGAGAAAATGTCAACAGAAAGAAGGCTTATCCTCTTTCTCCGTATTCTAGGTAGAATGCTGCTAGTGGAGTCGCATTTCCACCAAACGCCCAGTCGATGAGCAAATAAACATGCACCCTCGCAACGATGTCAGGAAATAAAGATTTGCTACACATTGTCAATCAAATACTGAATCCTTCTACGAAGTTAGAAGAACTAACATTTAAAAATTATGAAGCCGGAGAAAATGTCAACAGAAAGAAGGCTTATCCTCTTTCTCCGTATTCTAGGTAGAATGCTGCTAGTAGAGTTGTATTTCCACCAAACGCCCAGTGGATGAGCAAATAACCATGTAGCCTCGGAACGATGTCAGGAAAGAAAGATTTGCTACACGTTGTCAATCAAATAATGAATCCTTTTACGAAGTTAGAAGAACTAACATTTAAAAGTTATAAAACCGGAGAACATGTCAACAGAAAGAAGACTTATCCTCTTTCTCCCTATCGTAGGTAGAATGCTGCTAGTAGAGTTGTATTTCCACCAAACGCCCAGTGGATGAGCAAATAACCATGTAGCCTCGGAACGATGTCAGGAAAGAAAGATTTGCTACACGTTGTCAATCAAATAATGAATCCTTTTACGAAGATAGAAGAACGAACATATAAAAATCATAAAAGCGGAGAACATGTCAACAGAAAGAAGACTTATCCTCTTTCTCCCTATCGTAGGTAGAATGCTGCTAGTAGAGTTGTATTTCCACCAAACGCCCAGTGGATGAGCAAATAACCATGTAGCCTCGGAACGATGTCAGGAAAGAAAGATTTGCTACACGTTGTCAATCAAATAATGAATCCTTTTACGAAGTTAGAAGAACTAACATTTAAAAGTTATAAAACCGGAGAACATGTCAACAGAAAGAAGACTTATCCTCTTTCTCCCCATCGTAGGTAGAATGCTGCTAGTAGAGTTGTATTTCCACCAAACGCCCAGTGGATGAGCAAATAACCATGTAGCCTCGGAACGATGTCAGGAAAGAAAGATTTGCTACACGTTGTCAATCAAATAATGAATCCTTTTACGAAGTTAGAAGAACTAACATTTAAAAGTTATAAAACCGGAGAACATGTCAACAGAAAGAAGACTTATCCTCTTTCTCCCTATCGTAGGTAGAATGCTGCTAGTAGAGTTGTATTTCCACCAAACACCCAGTGGATGAGCAAATAACCATGTAGCCTCGGAACGATGTCAGGAAAGAAAGATTTGCTACACGTTGTCAATCAAATAATGAATCCTTTTACGAAGATAGAAGAACGAACATATAAAAATTATAAAAGCGGAGAACATGTCAACAGAAAGAAGACTTATCCTCTTTCTCCCTATCGTAGGTAGAATGCTGCTAGTAGAGTTGTATTTCCACCAAACACCCAGTGGATGAGCAAATAACCATGTAGGCTCGGAACGATGTCAGGAAAGAAAGATTTGCTACACGTTGTCAATCAAATAATGAATCCTTTTACGAAGTTAGAAGAACTAACATTTAAAAGTTATAAAACCGGAGAACATGTCAACAGAAAGAAGACTTATCCTCTTTCTCCCTATCGTAGGTAGAATGCTGCTAGTAGAGTTGTATTTCCACCAAACGCCCAGTGGATGAGCAAATAACCATGTAGCCTCGGAACGATGTCAGGAAAGAAAGATTTGCTACACGTTGTCAATCAAATAATGAATCCTTTTACGAAGTTAGAAGAACTAACATTTAAAAGTTATAAAACCGGAGAACATGTCAGCAGAAAGAAGACTTATCCTCTTTCTCCCTATCGTAGGTAGAATGCTGCTAGTAGAGTTGTATTTCCACCAAACGCCCAGTGGATGAGCAAATAACCATGTAGCCTCGGAACGATGTCAGGAAAGAAAGATTTTCTACACGTTGTCAATCAAATAATGAATCCTTTTACGAAGATAGATGAACGAACATATAAAAATTATAAAAGCGGAGAACATGTCAACAGAAAGAAGACTTATCCTCTTTCTCCCTATCATAGGTAGAATGCTGCTAGTAGAGTTGTATTTCCACCAAACGCCCAGTGGATGAGCAAATAACCATGTAGCCTCGGAACGATGTCAGGAAAGAAAGATTTGCTACACGTTGTCAATCAAATAATGAGTCCTTTTACGAAGATAGAAGAACGAACATATAAAAATTATAAAAGTGGAGAACATGTCAACAGAAAGAAGACTTATCCTCTTTCTCCCTATCGTAGGTAGAATGCTGCTAGTAGAGTTGTATTTCCACCAAACGCCCAGTGGATGAGCAAATAACCATGTAGCCTCGGAACAATGTCAGGAAAGAAAGATTTGCTACACGTTGTCAATCAAATAATGAATCCTTTAACGAAGTTAGAAGAACTAACATTTAAAAGTTATAAAACCGGAGAACATGTCAACAGAAAGAAGACTTATCCTCTTTCTCCCTATCGTAGGTAGAATGCTGCTAGTAGAGTTGTATTTCCACCAAACGCCCAGTGGATGAGCAAATAACCATGTAGCCTCGGAACGATGTCAGGAAAGAAAGAATTGCTACACGTTGTCAATCAAATAATGAATCCTTTTACGAAGTTAGAAGAACTAACATTTAAAAGTTATAAAACCGGAGAACATGTCAACAGAAAGAAGACTTATCCTCTTTCTCCCTATCGTAGGTAGAATGCTGCTAGTAGAGTTGTATTTCCACCAAACGCCCAGTGGATGAGCAAATAACCATGTAGCCTCGGAACGATGTCAGGAAAGAAAGATTTGCTACACGTTGTCAATCAAATAATGAATCCTTTTACGAAGTTAGAAGAACTAACATTTAAAAGTTATAAAACCGGAGAACATGTCAACAGAAAGAAGACTTATCCTCTTTCTCCCTATCGTAGGTAGAATGCTGCTAGTAGAGTTGTATTTCCACCAAACGCCCAGTGGATGAGCAAATAACCATGTAGCCTCGGAACGATGTCAGGAAAGAAAGATTTGCTACACGTTGTCAATCAAATAATGAATCCTTTTACGAAGTTAGAAGAACTAACATTTAAAAGTTATAAAACCGGAGAACATGTCAACAGAAAGAAGACTTATCCTCTTTCTCCCTATCGTAGGTAGAATGCTGCTAGTAGAGTTGTATTTCCACCAAACGCCCAGTGGATGAGCAAATAACCATGTAGCCTCGGAACGATGTCAGGAAAGAAAGATTTGCTACACGTTGTCAATAAAATAATGAATCCTTTTACGAAGTTAGAAGAACTAACATTTAAAAGTTATAAAACCGGAGAACATGTCAACAGAAAGAAGACTTATCCTCTTTCTCCCTATCGTAGGTAGAATGCTGCTGGTAGAGTTGTATTTCCACCAAACGCCCAGTGGATGAGCAAATAACCATGTAGCCTCGGAACGATGTCAGGAAAGAAAGATTTGCTACACGTTGTCAATCAAATAATGAATCCTTTTACGAAGTTAGAAGAACTAACATTTAAAAGTTATAAAAGCGGAGATCATGTCAACAGAAAGAAGACTTATCCTCTTTCTCCCTATCGTAGGTAGAATGCTGCTAGTAGAGTTGTATTTCCACCAAACGCCCAGTGGATGAGCAAATAACCATGTAGCCTCGGAACGATGTCAGGAAAGAAAGATTTGCTACACGTTGTCAATCAAATAATGAATCCTTTTACGAAGTTAGAAGAACTAACATTTAAAAGTTATAAAACCGGAGAACATGTCAACAGAAAGAAGACTTATCCTCTTTCTCCCTATCGTAGGTAGAATGCTGCTAGTAGAGTTGTATTTCCACCAAACGCCCAGTGGATGAGCAAATAACCATGTAGCCTCGGAACGATGTCAGGAAAGAAAGATTTGCTACACGTTGTCAATCAAATAATGAATCCTTTTACGAAGTTAGAAGAACTAACATTTAAAAGTTATAAAACCGGAGAACATGTCAACAGAAAGAAGACTTATCCTCTTTCTCCCTATCGTAGGTAGAATGCTGCTAGTAGAGTTATATATCCACCAAACGCCCAGTGGATGAGCAAATAACCATGTAGCCTCGGAACGATGTCAGGAAAGAAAGATTTGCTACACGTTGTCAATCAAATAATGAATCCTTTTACGAAGATAGAAGAACGAACGTATAAAAATTATAAAAGCGGAGAACATATCAACAGAAAGAAGTCATATCCTCTTTCTCCCTATCGTAGGTATAATGCTGCTAGTAGAGTTGTATTTCCACCAAACACCCAGTGGATGAGCAAATAACCATGTAGCCTCGGAACGATGTCAGGAAAGAAAGATTTGCTACACGTTGTCAATCAAATAATGAATCCTTTTACGAAGTTAGAAGAACTAACATTTAAAAGTTATAAAACCGGAGAACATGTCAACAGAAAGAAGACTTATCCTCTTCCTCCCTATCGTAGGTAGAATGCTGCTAGTAGAGTTGTATTTCCACCAAACGCCCAGTGGATGAGCAAATAACAATGTAGCCTCGGAACGATGTCAGGAAAGAAAGATTTGCTACACGTTGTCAATCAAATAATGAATCCTTTTACGAAGTTAGAAGAACTAACATTTAAAAGTTATAAAACCGGAGAACATGTCAACAGAAAGAAGACTTATCCTCTTTCTCCCTATCGTAGGTAGAATGCTGCTAGTAGAGTTGTATTTCCACCAAACGCCCAGTGGATGAGCAAATAACCATGTAGCCTCGGAACGATGTCAGGAACGAAAGATTTGCTACACGTTGTCAATCAAATAATGAATCCTTTTACGAAGTTAGAAGAACTAACATTTAAAAGTTATAAAACCGGAGAACATGTCAACAGAAAGAAGACTTATCCTCTTTCTCCCTATCGTAGGTAGAATGCTGCTAGTAGAGTTGTATTTCCACCAAACGCCCAGTGGATGAGCAAATAACCATGTAGCCTCGGAACGATGTCAGGAACGAAAGATTTGCTACACGTTGTCAATCAAATAATGAATCCTTTTACGAAGTTAGAAGAACTAACATTTAAAAGTTATAAAACCGGAGAACATGTCAACAGAAAGAAGACTTATCCTCTTTCTCCCTATCGTAGGTAGAATGCTGCTAGTAGAGTTGTATTTCCACCAAACGCCCAGTGGATGAGCAAATAACCATGTAGCCTCGGAACGATGTCAGGAAAGAAAGATTTGCTACACGTTGTCAATCAAATAATGAATCCTTTTACGAAGTTAGAAGAACTAACATTTAAAAGTTATAAAACCGGAGAACATGTCAACAGAAAGAAGACTTATCCTCTTTCTCCCTATCGTAGGTAGAATGCTGTTAGTAGAGTTGTATTTCCACCAAACGCCCAGTGGATGAGCAAATAACCATGTAGCCTCGGAACGATGTCAGGAAAGAAAGATTTGCTACACGTTGTCAATAAAATAATGAATCCTTTTACGAAGTTAGAAGAACTAACATTTAAAAGTTATAAAACCGGAGAACATGTCAACAGAAAGAAGACTTATCCTCTTTCTCCCTATCGTAGGTAGAATGCTGCTAGTAGAGTTGTATTTCCACCAAACGCCCAGTGGATGAGCAAATAACCATGTAGCCTCGGAACGATGTCAGGAAAGAAAGATTTGCTACACGTTGTCAATCAAATAATGAATCCTTTTACGAAGTTAGAAGAACTTACATTTAAAAGTTATAAAACCGGAGAACATGTTAACAGAAAGAAGACTTATCCTCTTTCTCCCTATCGTAGGTAGAATGCTGCTAGTAGAGTTGTATTTCCACCAAACGCCCAGTGGATGAGCAAATAACCATGTAGCCTCGGAACGATGTCAGGAAAGAAAGATTTGCTACACGTTGTCAATCAAATAATGAATCCTTTTACGAAGTTAGAAGAACTAACATTTAAAAGTTATAAAACCGGAGAACATGTCAACAGAAAGAAGACTTATCCTCTTTCTCCCTATCGTAGGTAGAATGCTGCTAGTAGAGTTGTATTTCCACCAAACGCCCAGTGGATGAGCAAATAACCATGTAGCCTCGGAACGATGTCAGGAAAGAAAGATTTGCTACAAGGTTGTCAATCAAATAATGAATCCTTTTACGAAGTTAGAAGAACTAACATTTAAAAGTTATAAAAGCGGAGAACATGTCAACAGAAAGAAGACTTATCCTCTTTCTCCCTATCGTAGGTAGAATGCTGCTAGTAGAGTTGTATTTCCACCAAACGCCCAGTGGATGAGCAAATAACCATGTAGCCTCGGAACGATGTCAGGAAAGAAAGATTTGCTACACGTTGTCAATCAAATAATGAATCCTTTTACGAAGTTAGAAGAACTAACATTTAAAAGTTATAAAACCGGAGAACATGTCAACAGAAAGAAGACTTATCCTCTTTCTCCCTATCGTAGGTAGAATGCTGCTAGTAGAGTTGTATTTCCACCAAACGCCCAGTGGATGAGCAAATAACCATGTAGCCTCGGAACGATGTCAGGAAAGAAAGATTTGCTACACGTTGTCAATCAAATAATGAATCCTTTTACGAAGTTAGAAGAACTAACATTTAAAAGTTATAAAACCGGAGAACATGTCAACAGAAAGAAGACTTATCCTCTTTCTCCCTATCGTAGGTAGAATGCTGCTAGTAGAGTTGTATTTCCACCAAACGCCCAGTGGATGAGCAAATAACCATGTAGCCTCGGAACGATGTCAGGAAAGAAAGATTTGCTACACGTTGTCAATCAAATAATGAATCCTTTTACGAAGTTAGAAGAACTAACATTTAAAAGTTATAAAACCGGAGAACATGTCAACAGAAAGAAGACTTATCCTCTTTCTCCCTATCGTAGGTAGAATGCTGTTAGTAGAGTTGTATTTCCACCAAACGCCCAGTGGATGAGCAAATAACCATGTAGCCTCGGAACGATGTCAGGAAAGAAAGATTTGCTACACGTTGTCAATAAAATAATGAATCCTTTTACGAAGTTAGAAGAACTAACATTTAAAAGTTATAAAACCGGAGAACATGTCAACAGAAAGAAGACTTATCCTCTTTCTCCCTATCGTAGGTAGAATGCTGCTAGTAGAGTTGTATTTCCACCAAACGCCCAGTGGATGAGCAAATAACCATGTAGCCTCGGAACGATGTCAGGAAAGAAAGATTTGCTACACGTTGTCAATCAAATAATGAATCCTTTTACGAAGTTAGAAGAACTAACATTTAAAAGTTATAAAACCGGAGAACATGTCAACAGAAAGAAGACTTATCCTCTTTCTCCCTATCGTAGGTAGAATGCTGCTAGTAGAGTTGTATTTCCACCAAACGCCCAGTGGATGAGCAAATAACAATGTAGCCTCGGAACGATGTCAGGAAAGAAAGATTTGCTACACGTTGTCAATCAAATAATGAATCCTTTTACGAAGTTAGAAGAACTAACATTTAAAAGTTATAAAACCGGAGAACATGTCAACAGAAAGAAGACTTGTCCTCTTTCTCCCTATCGTAGGTAGAATGCTGCTAGTAGAGTTGTATTTCCACCAAACGCCCAGTGGATGAGCAAATAACCATGTAGCCTCGGAACGATGTCAGGAAAGAAAGATTTGCTACACGTTGTCAATCAAATAATGAATCCTTTTACGAAGTTAGAAGAACTAACATTTAAAAGTTATAAAACCGGAGAACATGTCAACAGAAAGAAGACTTATCCTCTTTCTCCCTATCGTAGGTAGAATGCTGCTAGTATAGTTGTATTTCCACCAAACGCCCAGTGGATGAGCAAATAACCATGTAGCCTCGGAACGATGTCAGGAAAGAAAGATTTGCTACAAGGTTGTCAATCAAATAATGAATCCTTTTATGAAGTTAGAAGAACTAACATTTTAAAGTTATAAAACCGGAGAACATGTCAACAGAAAGAAGACTTATCCTCTTTCTCCCTATCGTAGGTAGAATGCTGCTAGTAGAGTTGTATTTCCACCAAACGCCCAGTGGATGAGCAAATAACCATGTAGCCTCGGAACGATGTCAGGAAAGAAAGATTTGCTACACGTTGTCAATCAAATAATGAATCCTTTTACGAAGTTAGAAGAACTAACATTTAAAAGTTATAAAACCGGAGAACATGTCAACAGAAAGAAGACTTATCCTCTTTCTCCCTATCGTAGGTAGAATGCTGCTAGTAGAGTTGTATTTCCACCAAACGCCCAGTGGATGACCAAATAACCATGTAGCCTCGGAACGATGTCAGGAAAGAAAGATTTGCTACACGTTGTCAATCAAATAATGAATCCTTTTACGAAGTTAGAAGAACTAACATTTAAAAGTTATAAAACCGGAGAACATGTCAACAGAAAGAAGACTTATCCTCTTTCTCCCTATCGTAGGTAGAATGCTGCTAGTAGAGTTGTATTTCCACCAAACGCCCAGTGGATGAGCAAATAACCATGTAGCCTCGGAACGATGTCAGGAAAGAAAGATTTGCAACACGTTGTCAATAAAATAATGAATCCTTTTACGAAGTTAGAAGAACTAACATTTAAAAGTTATAAAACCGGAGAACATGTCAACAGAAAGAAGACTTATCCTCTTTCTCCCTATCGTCGGTAGAATGCTGCTAGTAGAGTTGTATTTCCACCAAACGCCCAGTGGATGAGCAAATAACCATGTAGCCTCGGAACGATGTCAGGAAAGAAAGATTTGCTACACGTTGTCAATCAAATAATGAATCCTTTTACGAAGTTAGAAGAACTAACATTTAAAAGTTATAAAAGCGGAGAACATGTCAACAGAAAGAAGACTTATCCTCTTTCTCCCTATCGTAGGTAGAATGCTGCTAGTAGAGTTGTATTTCCACCAAACGCCCAGTGGATGAGCAAATAACCATGTAGCCTCGGAACGATGTCAGGAAAGAAAGATTTGCTACACGTTGTCAATCAAATAATGAATCCTTTTACGAAGTTAGAAGAACTAACATTTAAAAGTTATAAAAGCGGAGAACATGTCAACAGAAAGAAGACTTATCCTCTTTCTCCCTATCGTAGGTAGAATGCTGCTAGTAGAGTTGTATTTCCACCAAACGCCCAGTGGATGAGCAAATAACCATGTAGCCTCGGAACGATGTCAGGAAAGAAAGATTTGCTACATGTTGTCAATCAAATAATGAATCCTTTAACGAAGATAGAAGAACGAACATATAAAAATTATAAAAGCGGAGAACATGTCAACAGAAAGAAGACTTATCCTCTTTCTCCCTATCGTAGGTAGAATGCTGCTAGTAGAGTTGTATTTCCACCAAACGCCCAGTGGATGAGCAAATAACCATGTAGCCTCGGAACGATGTCAGGAAAGAAAGATTTGCTACACGTTGTCAATCAAATAATGAATCCTTTTACGAAGTTAGAAGAACGAACATATAAAAATTATAAAAGCGGAGAACATGTCAACAGAAAGAAGACTTATCCTCTTTCTCCCTATCGTAGGTAGAATGCTGCTAGTAGAGTTGTATTTCCACCAATCGCCCAGTGGATGAGCAAATAACCATGTAGCCTCGGAACGATGTCAGGAAAGAAAGATTTGCTACACGTTGTGAATCAAATAATGAATCCTTTTACGAAGTTAGAAGAACTAACATTTAAAAGTTATAAAAGCGGAGAACATGTTAACAGAAAGAAGACTTATCCTCTTTCTCCCTATCGTAGGTAGAATGCTGCTAGTAGAGTTGTATTTCCACCAAACGCCCAGTGGATGAGCAAATAACCATGTAGCCTCGGAACGATGTCAGGAAAGAAAGATTTGCTACACGTTGTCAATCAAATAATGAATCCTTTTACGAAGTTAGAAGAACTAACATTTAAAAGTTATAAAACCGGAGAACATGTCAACAGAAAGAAGACTTATCCTCTTTCTCCCTATCGTAGGTAGAATGCTGCTAGTATAGTTGTATTTCCACCAAACGCCCAGTGGATGAGCAAATAACCATGTAGCCTCGGAACGATGTCAGGAAAGAAAGATTTGCTACAAGGTTGTCAATCAAATAATGAATCCTTTTACGAAGTTAGAAGAACTAACATTTAAAAGTTATAAAACCGGAGAACATGTCAACAGAAAGAAGACTTATCCTCTTTCTCCCTATCGTAGGTAGAATGCTGCTAGTAGAGTTGTATTTCCACCAAACGCCCAGTGGATGAGCAAATAACCATGTAGCCTCGGAACGATGTCAGGAAAGAAAGATTTGCTACACGTTGTCAATCAAATAATGAATCCTTTTACGAAGTTAGAAGAACTAACATTTAAAAGTTATAAAACCGGAGAACATGTCAACAGAAAGAAGACTTATCCTCTTTCTCCCTATCGTAGGTAGAATGCTGCTAGTAGAGTTGTATTTCCACCAAACGCCCAGTGGATGACCAAATAACCATGTAGCCTCGGAACGATGTCAGGAAAGAAAGATTTGCTACACGTTGTCAATCAAATAATGAATCCTTTTACGAAGTTAGAAGAACTAACATTTAAAAGTTATAAAACCGGAGAACATGTCAACAGAAAGAAGACTTATCCTCTTTCTCCCTATCGTAGGTAGAATGCTGCTAGTAGAGTTGTATTTCCACCAAACGCCCAGTGGATGAGCAAATAACCATGTAGCCTCGGAACGATGTCAGGAAAGAAAGATTTGCTACACGTTGTCAATCAAATAATGAATCCTTTTACGAAGTTAGAAGAACTAACATTTAAAAGTTATAAAACCGGAGAACATGTCAACAGAAAGAAGACTTATCCTCTTTCTCCCTATCGTAGGTAGAATGCTGCTAGTAGAGTTGTATTTCCACCAAACGCCCAGTGGATGAGCAAATAACCATGTAGCCTCGGAACGATGTCAGGAAAGAAAGATTTTCAACACGTTGTCAATAAAATAATGAATCCTTTTACGAAGTTAGAAGAACTAACATTTAAAAGTTATAAAACCGGAGAACATGTCAACAGAAAGAAGACTTATCCTCTTTCTCCCTATCGTCGGTAGAATGCTGCTAGTAGAGTTGTATTTCCACCAAACGCCCAGTGGATGAGCAAATAACCATGTAGCCTCGGAACGATGTCAGGAAAGAAAGATTTGCTACACGTTGTCAATAAAATAATGAATCCTTTTACGAAGTTAGAAGAACTAACATTTAAAAGTTATAAAAGCGGAGAACATGTCAACAGAAAGAAGACTTATCCTCTTTCTCCCTATCGTAGGTAGAATGCTGCTAGTAGAGTTGTATTTCCACCAAACGCCCAGTGGATGAGCAAATAACCATGTAGCCTCGGAACGATGTCAGGAAAGAAAGATTTGCTACACGTTGTCAATCAAATAATGAATCCTTTTACGAAGTTAGAAGAACTAACATTTAAAAGTTATAAAACCGGAGAACATGTCAACAGAAAGAAGACTTATCCTCTTTCTCCCTATCGTAGGTAGAATGCTGCTAGTAGAGTTGTATTTCCACCAAACGCCCAGTGGATGAGCAAATAACCATGTAGCCTCGGAACGATGTCAGGAAAGAAAGATTTGCTACATGTTGTCAATCAAATAATGAATCCTTTAACGAAGATAGAAGAACGAACATATAAAAATTATAAAAGCGGAGAACATGTCAACAGAAAGAAGACTTATCCTCTTTCTCCCTATCGTAGGTAGAATGCTGCTAGTAGAGTTGTATTTCCACCAAACGCCCAGTGGATGAGCAAATAACCATGTAGCCTCGGAACGATGTCAGGAAAGAAAGATTTGCTACACGTTGTCAATCAAATAATGAATCCTTTTACGAAGTTAGAAGAACGAACATATAAAAATTATAAAAGCGGAGAACATGTCAACAGAAAGAAGACTTATCCTCTTTCTCCCTATCGTAGGTAGAATGCTGCTAGTAGAGTTGTATTTCCACCAATCGCCCAGTGGATGAGCAAATAACCATGTAGCCTCGGAACGATGTCAGGAAAGAAAGATTTGCTACACGTTGTCAATCAAATAATGAATCCTTTTACGAAGTTAGAAGAACTAACATTTAAAAGTTATAAAACCGGAGAACATGTCAACAGAAAGAAGACTTATCCTCTTTCTCCCTATCGTAGGTAGAATGCTGCTAGTAGAGTTGTATTTCCACCAAACGCCCAGTGGATGAGTAAATAACCATGTAGCCTCGGAACGATGTCAGGAAAGAAAGATTTGCTACACGTTGTCAATCAAATAATGAATCCTTTTACGAAGTTAGAAGAACTAACATTTAAAAGTTATAAAACCGGAGAACATGTCAACAGAAAGAAGACTTATCCTCTTTCTCCCTATCGTAGGTAGAATGCTGCTAGTAGAGTTGTATTTCCACCAAACGCCCAGTGGATGAGCAAATAACCATGTAGCCTCGGAACGATGTCAGGAAAGAAAGATTTGCTACACGTTGTCAATCAAATAATGAATCCTTTTACGAAGTTAGAAGAACTAACATTTAAAAGTTATAAAACCGGAGAACATGTCAATAGAAAGAAGACTTATCCTCTTTCTCCCTATCGTAGGTAGAATGCTGCTAGTAGAGTTGTATTTCCACCAAACGCCCAGTGGATGAGCAAATAACCATGTAGCCTCGGAACGATGTCAGGAAAGAAAGATTTGCTACACGTTGTCAATCAAATAATGAATCCTTTTACGAAGTTAGAAGAACTAACATTTAAAAGTTATAAAACCGGAGAACATGTCAACAGAAAGAAGACTTATCCTCTTTCTCCCTATCGTAGGTAGAATGCTGCTAGTAGAGTTGTATTTCCACCAAACGCCCAGTGGATGACCAAATAACCATGTAGCCTCGGAACGATGTCAGGAAAGAAAGATTTGCTACACGTTGTCAATCAAATAATGAATCCTTTTACGAAGTTAGAAGAACTAACATTTAAAAGTTATAAAACCGGAGAACATGTCAACAGAAAGAAGACTTATCCTCTTTCTCCCTATCGTAGGTAGAATGCTGCTAGTAGAGTTGTATTTCCACCAAACGCCCAGTGGATGAGCAAATAACCATGTAGCCTCGGAACGATGTCAGGAAAGAAAGATTTGCTACACGTTGTCAATAAAATAATGAATCCTTTTACGAAGTTAGAAGAACTAACATTTAAAAGTTATAAAACCGGAGAACATGTCAACAGAAAGAAGACATATCCTCTTTCTCCCTATCGTCGGTAGAATGCTGCTAGTAGAGTTGTATTTCCACCAAACGCCCAGTGGATGAGCAAATAACCATGTAGCCTCGGAACGATGTCAGGAAAGAAAGATTTGCTACACGTTGTCAATCAAATAATGAATCCTTTTACGAAGTTAGAAGAACTAACATTTAAAATCATAAAAGCGGAGAACATGTCAACAGAAAGAAGACTTATCCTCTTTCTCCCTATCGTAGGTAGAATGCTGCTAGTAGAGTTGTATTTCCACCAAACGCCCAGTGGATGAGCAAATAACCATGTAGCCTCGGAACGATGTCAGGCAAGAAAGATTTGCTACACGTTGTCAATCAAATAATGAATCCTTTTACGAAGATAGAAGAACGAACATATAAAAATTATAAAAGTGGAGAACATGTCAACAGAAAGAAGACTTATCCTCTTTCTCCGTATTCTAGGTAGAATGCTGCTAGTGGAGTCGCATTTCCACCAAAAGCCCAGCCGATGAGCAAATAAACATGCACCCTCGCAACGATGTCAGGAAATAAAGATTTGCCACACATTGTCAATAAAATACTGAATTCTTCTACGAAGTTAGAAGAACTAACATTTAACAATTATGAAGCCGGAGAAAATGTCAACAGAAAGAAGGCTTATCCTCTATCTCCATATCGTCGGTAGAATGCTGCTAGTGGAGTCGCATTTCCACCAAAAGCCCAGTTGAAGAGCAAATAAACATGCACCCTTGCAACCATGTCAGGAAATAAAGATTTGCTACACATTGTCAATCAAATACTGAATCCTTCTACGAAGTTAGAAGAACTAACATTTAAAAATTATGAAGCCTGAGGAAATGTCAACAGAAAGAAGGCTTATCCTATTTCTCCATATCGTCGGTAGAATGCTGCTAGAGGAGTCGCATTTCCAACAAAAGCCCAGTCGATGAGCAAATAAACATGCACCCTCGCAACGATGTCAGGAAATAAAGATTTGCTACACATTGTCAATCAAATACTGAATCCTTCTACGAAGTTAGAAGAACTAACATTTAAAAATTATGAAGCCGGAGAAAATGTCAACAGAAAGAAGGCTTATCCTCTTTCTCCGTATTCTAGGTAGAATGCTGCTAGTGGAGTCGCATTTCCACCAAAAGCCCAGTCGATGAGCAAATAAACATGCACCCTCGCAACGATGTCAGGAAATAAAGATTTGCTACACATTGTCAATCAAATACTGAATCCTTCTACGAAGTTAGAAGAACTAACATTTAAAAATTATGAAGCCGGAGAAAATGTCAACAGAAAGAAGGCTTATCCTCTTTCTCCATATCGTCGGTAGAATGCTGCTAGTGGAGTCGCATTTCCACCAAAAGCCCAGTTGAAGAGCAAATAAACATGCACCCTTGCAACCATGTCAGGAAATAAAGATTTGCTACACATTGTCAATCAAATACTGAATCCTTCTAAGAAGTTAGAATAATTACCATTTAAAAATTATGAAGCCGGAGAAAATGTCAACAAAAAGAAGGCTTATCCTCTCTCTCTGTATTCTAGGTAGAATGCTGCTAGTAGAGTTGTATTTCCACCAAACGCCCAGTGGATGAGCAAATAACCATGTAGCCTCGGAACGATGTCAGGAAAGAAAGATTTGCTACACGTTGTCAATCAAATAATGAATCCTTTTACGAAGTTAGAAGAACTAACATTTAAAAGTTATAAAACCGGAGAACATGTCAACAGAAAGAAGACTTATCCTCTTTCTCCCTATCGTAGGTAGAATGCTGCTAGTAGAGTTGTATTTCCACCAAACGCCCAGTGGATGAGCAAATAACCATGTAGCCTCGGAACGATGTCAGGAAAGAAAGATTTGCTACACGTTGTCAATCAAATAATGAATCCTTTTACGAAGTTAGAAGAACTAACATTTAAAAGTTATAAAACCGGAGAACATGTCAATAGAAAGAAGACTTATCCTCTTTCTCCCTATCGTAGGTAGAATGCTGCTAGTAGAGTTGTATTTCCACCAAACGCCCAGTGGATGAGCAAATAACCATGTAGCCTCGGAACGATGTCAGGAAAGAAAGATTTGCTACACGTTGTCAATCAAATAATGAATCCTTTTACGAAGTTAGAAGAACTAACATTTAAAAGTTATAAAACCGGAGAACATGTCAACAGAAAGAAGACTTATCCTCTTTCTCCCTATCGTAGGTAGAATGCTGCTAGTAGAGTTGTATTTCCACCAAACGCCCAGTGGATGACCAAATAACCATGTAGCCTCGGAACGATGTCAGGAAAGAAAGATTTGCTACACGTTGTCAATCAAATAATGAATCCTTTTACGAAGTTAGAAGAACTAACATTTAAAAGTTATAAAACCGGAGAACATGTCAACAGAAAGAAGACTTATCCTCTTTCTCCCTATCGTAGGTAGAATGCTGCTAGTAGAGTTGTATTTCCACCAAACGCCCAGTGGATGAGCAAATAACCATGTAGCCTCGGAACGATGTCAGGAAAGAAAGATTTGCTACACGTTGTCAATAAAATAATGAATCCTTTTACGAAGTTAGAAGAACTAACATTTAAAATCATAAAAGCGGAGAACATGTCTACAGAAAGAAGACTTATCCTCTTTCTCCCTATCGTAGGTAGAATGCTGCTAGTAGAGTTGTATTTCCACCAAACGCCCAGTGGATGAGCAAATAACCATGTAGCCTCGGAACGATGTCAGGCAAGAAAGATTTGCTACACGTTGTCAATCAAATAATGAATCCTTTTACGAAGATAGAAGAACGAACATATAAAAATTATAAAAGTGGAGAACATGTCAACAGAAAGAAGACTTATCCTCTTTCTCCGTATTCTAGGTAGAATGCTGCTAGTGGAGTCGCATTTCCACCAAAAGCCCAGTCGATGAGCAAATAAACATGCACCCTCGCAACGATGTCAGGAAATAAAGATTTGCCACACATTGTCAATAAAATACTGAATTCTTCTACGAAGTTAGAAGAACTAACATTTAACAATTATGAAGCCGGAGAAAATGTCAACAGAAAGAAGGCTTATCCTCTTTCTCCATATCGTCGGTAGAATGCTGCTAGTGGAGTCGCATTTCCACCAAAAGCCCAGTTGAAGAGCAAATAAACATGCACCCTTGCAACCATGTCAGGAAATAAAGATTTGCTACACATTGTCAATCAAATACTGAATCCTTCTACGAAGTTAGAAGAACTAACATTTAAAAATTATGAAGCCTGAGGAAATGTCAACAGAAAGAAGGCTTATCCTATTTCTCCATATCGTCGGTAGAATGCTGCTAGAGGAGTCGCATTTCCAACAAAAGCCCAGTCGATGAGCAAATAAACATGCACCCTCGCAACGATGTCAGGAAATAAAGATTTGCTACACATTGTCAATCAAATACTGAATCCTTCTACGAAGTTAGAAGAACTAACATTTAAAAATTATGAAGCCGGAGAAAATGTCAACAGAAAGAAGGCTTATCCTCTTTCTCCGTATTCTAGGTAGAATGCTGCTAGTGGAGTCGCATTTCCACCAAAAGCCCAGTCGATGAGCAAATAAACATGCACCCTCGCAACGATGTCAGGAAATAAAGATTTGCTACACATTGTCAATCAAATACTGAATCCTTCTACGAAGTTAGAAGAACTAACATTTAAAAATTATGAAGCCGGAGAAAATGTCAACAGAAAGAAGGCTTATCCTCTTTCTCCATATCGTCGGTAGAATGCTGCTAGTGGAGTCGCATTTCCACCAAAAGCCCAGTTGAAGAGCAAATAAACATGCACCCTTGCAACCATGTCAGGAAATAAAGATTTGCTACACATTGTCAATCAAATACTGAATCCTTCTAAGAAGTTAGAATAATTACCATTTAAAAATTATGAAGCCGGAGAAAATGTCAACAAAAAGAAGGCTTATCCTCTTTCTCTGTATTCTAGGTAGAATGCTGCTAGTAGAGTTGTATTTCCACCAAACGCCCAGTGGATGAGCAAATAACCATGTAGCCTCGGAACGATGTCAGGAAAGAAAGATTTGCTACACGTTGTCAATCAAATAATGAATCCTTTTACGAAGTTAGAAGAACTAACATTTAAAAGTTATAAAACCGGAGAACATGTCAACAGAAAGAAGACTTATCCTCTTTCTCCCTATCGTAGGTAGAATGCTGCTAGTAGAGTTGTATTTCCACCAAACGCCCAGTGGATGAGCAAATAACCATGTAGCCTCGGAACGATGTCAGGAAAGAAAGATTTGCTACACGTTGTCAATCAAATAATGAATCCTTTTACGAAGTTAGAAGAACTAACATTTAAAAGTTATAAAACCGGAGAACATGTCAACAGAAAGAAGACTTATCCTCTTTCTCCCCATCGTAGGTAGAATGCTGATAGTAGAGTTGTATTTCCACCAAACGCCCAGTGGATGAGCAAATAACCATGTAGCCTCGGAACGATGTCAGGAAAGAAAGATTTGCTACACGTTGTCAATCAAATAATGAATCCTTTTACGAAGTTAGAAGAACTAACATTTAAAAGTTATAAAACCGGAGAACATGTCAACAGAAAGAAGACTTATCCTCTTTCTCCCTATCGTAGGTAGAATGCTGCTAGTAGAGTTGTATTTCCACCAAACGCCCAGTGGATGAGCAAATAACCATGTAGCCTCGGAACGATGTCAGGAAAGAAAGATTTGCTACACGTTGTCAATCAAATAATGAATCCTTTTACGAAGTTAGAAGAACTAACATTTAAAAGTTATAAAAGCGGAGAACATGTCAACAGAAAGAAGACTTATCCTCTTTCTCCCTATCGTAGGTAGAATGCTGCTAGTAGAGTTGTATTTCCACCAAACGCCCAGTGGATGAGCAAATAACCATGTAGCCTCGGAACGATGTCAGGAAAGAAAGATTTGCTACACGTTGTCAATCAAATAATGAATCCTTTTACGAAGTTAGAAGAACTAACATTTAAAAGTTATAAAACCGGAGAACATGTCAACAGAAAGAAGACTTATCCTCTTTCTCCCTATCGTAGGTAGAATGCTGCTAGTAGAGTTGTATTTCCACCAAACGCCCAGTGGATGACCAAATAACCATGTAGCCTCGGAACGATGTCAGGAAAGAAAGATTTGCTACACGTTGTCAATCAAATAATGAATCCTTTTACGAAGTTAGAAGAACTAACATTTAAAAGTTATAAAACCGGAGAACATGTCAACAGAAAGAAGACTTATCCTCTTTCTCCCTATCGTAGGTAGAATGCTGCTAGTAGAGTTGTATTTCCACCAAACGCCCAGTGGATGAGCAAATAACCATGTAGCCTCGGAACGATGTCAGGAAAGAAAGATTTGCTACACGTTGTCAATCAAATAATGAATCCTTTTACGAAGTTAGAAGAACTAATATTTAAAAGTTATAAAACCGGAGAACATGTCAACAGAAAGAAGACTTATCCTCTTTCTCCCTATCGTAGGTAGAATGCTGCTAGTAGAGTTGTATTTCCACCAAACGCCCAGTGGATGAGCAAATAACCATGTAGCCTCGGAACGATGTCAGGAAAGAAAGATTTGCTACATGTTGTCAATCAAATAATGAATCCTTTTACGAAGTTAGAAGAACTAACATTTAAAAGTTATAAAACCGGAGAACATGTCAACAGAAAGAAGACTTATCCTCTTTCTCCCTATCGTAGGTAGAATGCTGTTAGTAGAGTTGTATTTCCACCAAACGCCCAGTGGATGAGCAAATAACCATGTAGCCTCAGAACGATGTCAGGAAAGAAAGATTTGCTACACGTTGTCAATCAAATAATGAATCCTTTTCCGAAGATAGAAGAACGAACATATAAAAATCATAAAAGCGGAGAACATGTCAACAGAAAGAAGACTTATCCTCTTTCCCCTTTTGTAGGTAGAATGCTGCTAGTAGAGTTGTATTTCCACCAAACGCCCAGCGGATGAGCAAATAACCATGTAGCCTCGGAACGATGTCAGGAAAGAAAGATTTGCTACACGTTGTCAATCAAATAATGAATCCTTTTACGAAGATAGAAGAACGAACATATAAAAATTATAAAAGCGGCGAACATGTCAACAGAAAGAAGACTTATCCTCTTTCTCCCTATCGTAGGTAGAATGCTGCTAGTAGAGTTGTATTTCCACCAAACGCCCAGTGGATGAGCAAATAACCATGTAGCCTCGGAACGATGTCAGGAAAGAAAGATTTGCTACACGTTGTCAATCAAATAATGAATCCTTTTACGAAGTTAGAAGAACTAACATTTAAAAGTTATAAAACCGGAGAACATGTCAACAGAAAGAAGACTTATCCTCTTTCTCCCTATCGTAGGTAGAATGCTGCTAGTAGAGTTGTATTTCCACCAAACGCCCAGTGGATGAGCAAATAACCATGTAGCCTCGGAACGATGTCAGGAAAGAAAGATTTGCTACACGTTGTCAATCAAATAATGAATCCTTTTACGAAGTTAGAAGAACTAACATTTAAAAGTTATAAAACCGGAGAACATGTCAATAGAAAGAAGACTTATCCTCTTTCTCCCTATCGTAGGTAGAATGCTGCTAGTAGAGTTGTATTTCCACCAAACGCCCAGTGGATGAGCAAATAACCATGTAGCCTCGGAACGATGTCAGGAAAGAAAGATTTGCTACACGTTGTCAATCAAATAATGAATCCTTTTACGAAGTTAGAAGAACTAACATTTAAAAGTTATAAAACTGGAGAACATGTCAACAGAAAGAAGACTTATCCTCTTTCTCCCTATCGTAGGTAGAATGCTGCTAGTAGAGTTGTATTTCCACCAAACGCCCAGTGGATGACCAAATAACCATGTAGCCTCGGAACGATGTCAGGAAAGAAAGATTTGCTACACGTTGTCAATCAAATAATGAATCCTTTTACGAAGTTAGAAGAACTAACATTTAAAAGTTATAAAACCGGAGAACATGTCAACAGAAAGAAGACTTATCCTCTTTCTCCCTATCGTAGGTAGAATGCTGCTAGTAGAGTTGTATTTCCACCAAACGCCCAGTGGATGAGCAAATAACCATGTAGCCACGGAACGATGTCAGGAAAGAAAGATTTGCTACACGTTGTCAATAAAATAATGAATCCTTTTACGAAGTTAGAAGAACTAACATTTAAAAGTTATAAAACCGGAGAACATGTCAACAGAAAGAAGACTTATCCTCTTTCTCCCTATCGTCGGTAGAATGCTGCTAGTAGAGTTGTATTTCCACCAAACGCCCAGTGGATGAGCAAATAACCATGTAGCCTCGGAACGATGTCAGGAAAGAAAGATTTGCTACACGTTGTCAATCAAATAATGAATCCTTTTACGAAGTTAGAAGAACTAACATTTAAAATCATAAAAGCGGAGAACATGTCAACAGAAAGAAGACTTATCCTCTTTCTCCCTATCGTAGGTAGAATGCTGCTAGTAGAGTTGTATTTCCACCAAACGCCCAGTGGATGAGCAAATAACCATGTAGCCTCGGAACGATGTCAGGCAAGAAAGATTTGCTACACGTTGTCAATCAAATAATGAATCCTTTTACGAAGATAGAAGAACGAACATATAAAAATTATAAAAGTGGAGAACATGTCAACAGAAAGAAGACTTATCCTCTTTCTCCGTATTCTAGGTAGAATGCTGCTAGTGGAGTCGCATTTCCACCAAAAGCCCAGCCGATGAGCAAATAAACATGCACCCTCGCAACGATGTCAGGAAATAAAGATTTGCCACACATTGTCAATAAAATACTGAATTCTTCTACGAAGTTAGAAGAACTAACATTTAACAATTATGAAGCCGGAGAAAATGTCAACAGAAAGAAGGCTTATCCTCTTTCTCCATATCGTCGGTAGAATGCTGCTAGTGGAGTCGCATTTCCACCAAAAGCCCAGTTGAAGAGCAAATAAACATGCACCCTTGCAACCATGTCAGGAAATAAAGATTTGCTACACATTGTCAATCAAATACTGAATCCTTCTACGAAGTTAGAAGAACTAACATTTAAAAATTATGAAGCCTGAGGAAATGTCAACAGAAAGAAGGCTTATCCTATTTCTCCATATCGTCGGTAGAATGCTGCTAGAGGAGTCGCATTTCCAACAAAAGCCCAGTCGATGAGCAAATAAACATGCACCCTCGCAACGATGTCAGGAAATAAAGATTTGCTACACATTGTCAATCAAATACTGAATCCTTCTACGAAGTTAGAAGAACTAACATTTAAAAATTATGAAGCCGGAGAAAATGTCAACAGAAAGAAGGCTTATCCTCTTTCTCCGTATTCTAGGTAGAATGCTGCTAGTGGAGTCGCATTTCCACCAAAAGCCCAGTCGATGAGCAAATAAACATGCACCCTCGCAACGATGTCAGGAAATAAAGATTTGCTACACATTGTCAATCAAATACTGAATCCTTCTACGAAGTTAGAAGAACTAACATTTAAAAATTATGAAGCCGGAGAAAATGTCAACAGAAAGAAGGCTTATCCTCTTTCTCCATATCGTCGGTAGAATGCTGCTAGTGGAGTCGCATTTCCACCAAAAGCCCAGTTGAAGAGCAAATAAACATGCACCCTTGCAACCATGTCAGGAAATAAAGATTTGCTACACATTGTCAATCAAATACTGAATCCTTCTAAGAAGTTAGAATAATTACCATTTAAAAATTATGAAGCCGGAGAAAATGTCAACAAAAAGAAGGCTTATCCTCTTTCTCTGTATTCTAGGTAGAATGCTGCTAGTAGAGTTGTATTTCCACCAAACGCCCAGTGGATGAGCAAATAACCATGTAGCCTCGGAACGATGTCAGGAAAGAAAGATTTGCTACACGTTGTCAATCAAATAATGAATCCTTTTACGAAGTTAGAAGAACTAACATTTAAAAGTTATAAAACCGGAGAACATGTCAACAGAAAGAAGACTTATCCTCTTTCTCCCTATCGTAGGTAGAATGCTGCTAGTAGAGTTGTATTTCCACCAAACGCCCAGTGGATGACCAAATAACCATGTAGCCTCGGAACGATGTCAGGAAAGAAAGATTTGCTACACGTTGTCAATCAAATAATGAATCCTTTTACGAAGTTAGAAGAACTAACATTTAAAAGTTATAAAACCGGAGAACATGTCAACAGAAAGAAGACTTATCCTCTTTCTCCCTATCGTAGGTAGAATGCTGCTAGTAGAGTTGTATTTCCACCAAACGCCCAGTGGATGAGCAAATAACCATGTAGCCTCGGAACGATGTCAGGAAAGAAAGATTTGCTACACGTTGTCAATAAAATAATGAATCCTTTTACGAAGTTAGAAGAACTAACATTTAAAAGTTATAAAACCGGAGAACATGTCAACAGAAAGAAGACTTATCCTCTTTCTCCCCATCGTAGGTAGAATGCTGATAGTAGAGTTGTATTTCCACCAAACGCCCAGTGGATGAGCAAATAACCATGTAGCCTCGGAACGATGTCAGGAAAGAAAGATTTGCTACACGTTGTCAATCAAATAATGAATCCTTTTACGAAGTTAGAAGAACTAACATTTAAAAGTTATAAAACCGGAGAACATGTCAACAGAAAGAAGACTTATCCTCTTTCTCCCTATCGTAGGTAGAATGCTGCTAGTAGAGTTGTATTTCCACCAAACGCCCAGTGGATGAGCAAATAACCATGTAGCCTCGGAACGATGTCAGGAAAGAAAGATTTGCTACACGTTGTCAATCAAATAATGAATCCTTTTACGAAGTTAGAAGAACTAACATTTAAAAGTTATAAAAGCGGAGAACATGTCAACAGAAAGAAGACTTATCCTCTTTCTCCCTATCGTAGGTAGAATGCTGCTAGTAGAGTTGTATTTCCACCAAACGCCCAGTGGATGAGCAAATAACCATGTAGCCTCGGAACGATGTCAGGAAAGAAAGATTTGCTACACGTTGTCAATCAAATAATGAATCCTTTTACGAAGTTAGAAGAACTAACATTTAAAAGTTATAAAACCGGAGAACATGTCAACAGAAAGAAGACTTATCCTCTTTCTCCCTATCGTAGGTAGAATGCTGCTAGTAGAGTTGTATTTCCACCAAACGCCCAGTGGATGAGCAAATAACCATGTAGCCTCGGAACGATGTCAGGAAAGAAAGATTTGCTACACGTTGTCAATCAAATAATGAATCCTTTTACGAAGTTAGAAGAACTAACATTTAAAAGTTATAAAACCGGAGAACATGTCAACAGAAAGAAGACTTATCCTCTTTCTCCCTATCGTAGGTAGAATGCTGCTAGTAGAGTTGTATTTCCACCAAACGCCCAGTGGATGAGCAAATAACCATGTAGCCTCGGAACGATGTCAGGAAAGAAAGATTTGCTACACGTTGTCAATCAAATAATGAATCCTTTTACGAAGTTAGAAGAACTAACATTTAAAAGTTATAAAACCGGAGAACATGTCAACAGAAAGAAGACTTATCCTCTTTCTCCCCATCGTAGGTAGAATGCTGATAGTAGAGTTGTATTTCCACCAAACGCCCAGTGGATGAGCAAATAACCATGTAGCCTCGGAACGATGTCAGGAAAGAAAGATTTGCTACACGTTGTCAATCAAATAATGAATCCTTTTACGAAGTTAGAAGAACTAACATTTAAAAGTTATAAAACCGGAGAACATGTCAACAGAAAGAAGACTTATCCTCTTTCTCCCTATCGTAGGTAGAATGCTGCTAGTAGAGTTGTATTTCCACCAAACGCCCAGTGGATGAGCAAATAACCATGTAGCCTCGGAACGATGTCAGGAAAGAAAGATTTGCTACACGTTGTCAATCAAATAATGAATCCTTTTACTAAGTTAGAAGAACTAACATTTAAAAGTTATAAAAGCGGAGAACATGTCAACAGAAAGAAGACTTATCCTCTTTCTCCCTATCGTAGGTAGAATGCTGCTAGTAGAGTTGTATTTCCACCAAACGCCCAGTGGATGAGCAAATAACCATGTAGCCTCGGAACGATGTCAGGAAAGAAAGATTTGCTACACGTTGTCAATCAAATAATGAATCCTTTTACGAAGTTAGAAGAACTAACATTTAAAAGTTATAAAACCGGAGAACATGTCAACAGAAAGAAGACTTATCCTCTTTCTCCCTATCGTAGGTAGAATGCTGCTAGTAGAGTTGTATTTCCACCAAACGCCCAGTGGATGAGCAAATAACCATGTAGCCTCGGAACGATGTCAGGAAAGAAAGATTTGCTACACGTTGTCAATCAAATAATGAATCCTTTTACGAAGTTAGAAGAACTAACATTTAAAAGTTATAAAACCGGAGAACATGTCAACAGAAAGAAGACTTATCCTCTTTCGCCCTATCGTAGGTAGAATGCTGCTAGTAGAGTTGTATTTCCACCAAACGCCCAGTGGATGAGCAAATAACCATGTAGCCTCGGAACGATGTCAGGAAAGAAAGATTTGCTACACGTTGTCAATCAAATAATGAATCCTTTTACGAAGTTAGAAGAACTAATATTTAAAAGTTATAAAACCGGAGAACATGTCAACAGAAAGAAGACTTATCCTCTTTCTCCCTATCGTAGGTAGAATGCTGCTAGTAGAGTTGTATTTCCACCAAACGCCCAGTGGATGAGCAAATAACCATGTAGCCTCGGAACGATGTCAGGAAAGAAAGATTTGCTACATGTTGTCAATCAAATAATGAATCCTTTTACGAAGTTAGAAGAACTAACATTTAAAAGTTATAAAACCGGAGAACATGTCAACAGAAAGAAGACTTATCCTCTTTCTCCCTATCGTAGGTAGAATGCTGTTAGTAGAGTTGTATTTCCACCAAACGCCCAGTGGATGAGCAAATAACCATGTAGCCTCAGAACGATGTCAGGAAAGAAAGATTTGCTACACGTTGTCAATCAAATAATGAATCCTTTTCCGAAGATAGAAGAACGAACATATAAAAATCATAAAAGCGGAGAACATGTCAACAGAAAGAAGACTTATCCTCTTTCCCCTTTTGTAGGTAGAATGCTGCTAGTAGAGTTGTATTTCCACCAAACGCCCAGCGGATGAGCAAATAACCATGTAGCCTCGGAACGATGTCAGGAAAGAAAGATTTGCTACACGTTGTCAATCAAATAATGAATCCTTTTACGAAGATAGAAGAACGAACATATAAAAATTATAAAAGCGGCGAACATGTCAACAGAAAGAAGACTTATCCTCTTTCTCCCTATCGTAGGTAGAATGCTGCTAGTAGAGTTGTATTTCCACCAAACGCCCAGTGGATGAGCAAATAACCATGTAGCCTCGGAACGATGTCAGGAAAGAAAGATTTGCTACACGTTGTCAATCAAATAATGAATCCTTTTACGAAGTTAGAAGAACTAACATTTAAAAGTTATAAAACCGGAGAACATGTCAACAGAAAGAAGACTTATCCTCTTTCTCCCTATCGTAGGTAGAATGCTGCTAGTAGAGTTGTATTTCCACCAAACGCCCAGTGGATGAGCAAATAACCATGTAGCCTCGGAACGATGTCAGGAAAGAAAGATTTGCTACACGTTGTCAATCAAATAATGAATCCTTTTACGAAGTTAGAAGAACTAACATTTAAAAGTTATAAAACCGGAGAACATGTCAATAGAAAGAAGACTTATCCTCTTTCTCCCTATCGTAGGTAGAATGCTGCTAGTAGAGTTGTATTTCCACCAAACGCCCAGTGGATGACCAAATAACCATGTAGCCTCGGAACGATGTCAGGAAAGAAAGATTTGCTACACGTTGTCAATCAAATAATGAATCCTTTTACGAAGTTAGAAGAACTAACATTTAAAAGTTATAAAACCGGAGAACATGTCAACAGAAAGAAGACTTATCCTCTTTCTCCGTATTCTAGGTAGAATGCTGCTAGTGGAGTCGCATTTCCACCAAAAGCCCAGCCGATGAGCAAATAAACATGCACCCTCGCAACGATGTCAGGAAATAAAGATTTGCCACACATTGTCAATAAAATACTGAATTCTTCTACGAAGTTAGAAGAACTAACATTTAACAATTATGAAGCCGGAGAAAATGTCAACAGAAAGAAGGCTTATCCTCTTTCTCCATATCGTCGGTAGAATGCTGCTAGTGGAGTCGCATTTCCACCAAAAGCCCAGTTGAAGAGCAAATAAACATGCACCCTTGCAACCATGTCAGGAAATAAAGATTTGCTACACATTGTCAATCAAATACTGAATCCTTCTACGAAGTTAGAAGAACTAACATTTAAAAATTATGAAGCCTGAGGAAATGTCAACAGAAAGAAGGCTTATCCTATTTCTCCATATCGTCGGTAGAATGCTGCTAGAGGAGTCGCATTTCCAACAAAAGCCCAGTCGATGAGCAAATAAACATGCACCCTCGCAACGATGTCAGGAAATAAAGATTTGCTACACATTGTCAATCAAATACTGAATCCTTCTACGAAGTTAGAAGAACTAACATTTAAAAATTATGAAGCCGGAGAAAATGTCAACAGAAAGAAGGCTTATCCTCTTTCTCCGTATTCTAGGTAGAATGCTGCTAGTGGAGTCGCATTTCCACCAAAAGCCCAGTCGATGAGCAAATAAACATGCACCCTCGCAACGATGTCAGGAAATAAAGATTTGCTACACATTGTCAATCAAATACTGAATCCTTCTACGAAGTTAGAAGAACTAACATTTAAAAATTATGAAGCCGGAGAAAATGTCAACAGAAAGAAGGCTTATCCTCTTTCTCCATATCGTCGGTAGAATGCTGCTAGTGGAGTCGCATTTCCACCAAAAGCCCAGTTGAAGAGCAAATAAACATGCACCCTTGCAACCATGTCAGGAAATAAAGATTTGCTACACATTGTCAATCAAATACTGAATCCTTCTAAGAAGTTAGAATAATTACCATTTAAAAATTATGAAGCCGGAGAAAATGTCAACAAAAAGAAGGCTTATCCTCTTTCTCTGTATTCTAGGTAGAACGCTGCTAGTAGAGTTGTATTTCCACCAAACGCCCAGTGGATGAGCAAATAACCATGTAGCCTCGGAACGATGTCAGGAAAGAAAGATTTGCTACACGTTGTCAATCAAATAATGAATCCTTTTACGAAGTTAGAAGAACTAACATTTAAAAGTTATAAAACCGGAGAACATGTCAACAGAAAGAAGACTTATCCTCTTTCTCCCTATCGTAGGTAGAATGCTGCTAGTAGAGTTGTATTTCCACCAAACGCCCAGTGGATGAGCAAATAACCATGTAGCCTCGGAACGATGTCAGGAAAGAAAGATTTGCTACACGTTGTCAATCAAATAATGAATCCTTTTACGAAGTTAGAAGAACTAACATTTAAAAGTTATAAAACCGGAGAACATGTCAATAGAAAGAAGACTTATCCTCTTTCTCCCTATCGTAGGTAGAATGCTGCTAGTAGAGTTGTATTTCCACCAAACGCCCAGTGGATGAGCAAATAACCATGTAGCCTCGGAACGATGTCAGGAAAGAAAGATTTGCTACACGTTGTCAATCAAATAATGAATCCTTTTACGAAGTTAGAAGAACTAACATTTAAAAGTTATAAAACCGGAGAACATGTCAACAGAAAGAAGACTTATCCTCTTTCTCCCTATCGTAGGTAGAATGCTGCTAGTAGAGTTGTATTTCCACCAAACGCCCAGTGGATGACCAAATAACCATGTAGCCTCGGAACGATGTCAGGAAAGAAAGATTTGCTACACGTTGTCAATCAAATAATGAATCCTTTTACGAAGTTAGAAGAACTAACATTTAAAAGTTATAAAACCGGAGAACATGTCAACAGAAAGAAGACTTATCCTCTTTCTCCCTATCGTAGGTAGAATGCTGCTAGTAGAGTTGTATTTCCACCAAACGCCCAGTGGATGAGCAAATAACCATGTAGCCTCGGAACGATGTCAGGAAAGAAAGATTTGCTACACGTTGTCAATAAAATAATGAATCCTTTTACGAAGTTAGAAGAACTAACATTTAAAAGTTATAAAACCGGAGAACATGTCAACAGAAAGAAGACTTATCCTCTTTCTCCCTATCGTCGGTAGAATGCTGCTAGTAGAGTTGTATTTCCACCAAACGCCCAGTGGATGAGCAAATAACCATGTAGCCTCGGAACGATGTCAGGAAAGAAAGATTTGCTACACGTTGTCAATCAAATAATGAATCCTTTTACGAAGTTAGAAGAACTAACATTTAAAATCATAAAAGCGGAGAACATGTCAACAGAAAGAAGACTTATCCTCTTTCTCCCTATCGTAGGTAGAATGCTGCTAGTAGAGTTGTATTTCCACCAAACGCCCAGTGGATGAGCAAATAACCATGTAGCCTCGGAACGATGTCAGGCAAGAAAGATTTGCTACACGTTGTCAATCAAATAATGAATCCTTTTACGAAGATAGAAGAACGAACATATAAAAATTATAAAAGTGGAGAACATGTCAACAGAAAGAAGACTTATCCTCTTTCTCCGTATTCTAGGTAGAATGCTGCTAGTGGAGTCGCATTTCCACCAAAAGCCCAGTCGATGAGCAAATAAACATGCACCCTCGCAACGATGTCAGGAAATAAAGATTTGCTACACATTGTCAATCAAATACTGAATCCTTCTACGAAGTTAGAAGAACTAACATTTAAAAATTATGAAGCCGGAGAAAATGTCAACAGAAAGAAGGCTTATCCTCTTTCTCCGTATTCTAGGTAGAATGCTGCTAGTGGAGTCGCATTTCCACCAAAAGCCCAGTCGATGAGCAAATAAACATGCACCCTCGCAACGATGTCAGGAAATAAAGATTTGCTACACATTGTCAATCAAATACTGAATCCTTCTACGAAGTTAGAAGAACTAACATTTAAAAATTATGAAGCCGGAGAAAATGTCAACAGAAAGAAGGCTTATCCTCTTTCTCCATATCGTCGGTAGAATGCTGCTAGTGGAGTCGCATTTCCACCAAAAGCCCAGTTGAAGAGCAAATAAACATGCACCCTTGCAACCATGTCAGGAAATAAAGATTTGCTACACATTGTCAATCAAATACTGAATCCTTCTAAGAAGTTAGAATAATTACCATTTAAAAATTATGAAGCCGGAGAAAATGTCAACAAAAAGAAGGCTTATCCTCTTTCTCTGTATTGTAGGTAGAATGCTGCTAGTAGAGTTGTATTTCCACCAAACGCCCAGTGGATGAGCAAATAACCATGTAGCCTCGGAACGATGTCAGGAAAGAAAGATTTGCTACACGTTGTCAATCAAATAATGAATCCTTTTACGAAGTTAGAAGAACTAACATTTAAAAGTTATAAAACCGGAGAACATGTCAACAGAAAGAAGACTTATCCTCTTTCTCCCTATCGTAGGTAGAATGCTGCTAGTAGAGTTGTATTTCCACCAAACGCCCAGTGGATGAGTAAATAACCATGTAGCCTCGGAACGATGTCAGGAAAGAAAGATTTGCTACACGTTGTCAATCAAATAATGAATCCTTTTACGAAGTTAGAAGAACTAACATTTAAAAGTTATAAAACCGGAGAACATGTCAACAGAAAGAAGACTTATCCTCTTTCTCCCTATCGTAGGTAGAATGCTGCTAGTAGAGTTGTATTTCCACCAAACGCCCAGTGGATGAGCAAATAACCATGTAGCCTCGGAACGATGTCAGGAAAGAAAGATTTGCTACACGTTGTCAATCAAATAATGAATCCTTTTACGAAGTTAGAAGAACTAATATTTAAAAGTTATAAAACCGGAGAACATGTCAACAGAAAGAAGACTTATCCTCTTTCTCCCTAACGTAGGTAGAATGCTGCTAGTAGAGTTGTATTTCCACCAAACGCCCAGTGGATGAGCAAATAACCATGTAGCCTCGGAACGATGTCAGGAAAGAAAGATTTGCTACATGTTGTCAATCAAATAATGAATCCTTTTACGAAGTTAGAAGAACTAACATTTAAAAGTTATAAAACCGGAGAACATGTCAACAGAAAGAAGACTTATCCTCTTTCTCCCTATCGTCGGTAGAATGCTGCTAGTAGAGTTGTATTTCCACCAAACGCCCAGTGGATGAGCAAATAACCATGTAGCCTCGGAACGATGTCAGGAAAGAAAGATTTGCTACACGTTGTCAATCAAATAATGAATCCTTTTACGAAGTTAGAAGAACTAACATTTAAAATCATAAAAGCGGAGAACATGTCAACAGAAAGAAGACTTATCCTCTTTCTCCCTATCGTAGGTAGAATGCTGCTAGTAGAGTTGTATTTCCACCAAACGCCCAGTGGATGAGCAAATAACCATGTAGCCTCGGAACGATGTCAGGCAAGAAAGATTTGCTACACGTTGTCAATCAAATAATGAATCCTTTTACGAAGATAGAAGAACGAACATATAAAAATTATAAAAGTGGAGAACATGTCAACAGAAAGAAGACTTATCCTCTTTCTCCGTATTCTAGGTAGAATGCTGCTAGTGGAGTCGCATTTCCACCAAAAGCCCAGTCGATGAGCAAATAAACATGCACCCTCGCAACGATGTCAGGAAATAAAGATTTGCTACACATTGTCAATCAAATACTGAATCCTTCTACGAAGTTAGAAGAACTAACATTTAAAAATTATGAAGCCGGAGAAAATGTCAACAGAAAGAAGGCTTATCCTCTTTCTCCGTATTCTAGGTAGAATGCTGCTAGTGGAGTCGCATTTCCACCAAAAGCCCAGTCGATGAGCAAATAAACATGCACCCTCGCAACGATGTCAGGAAATAAAGATTTGCTACACATTGTCAATCAAATACTGAATCCTTCTACGAAGTTAGAAGAACTAACATTTAAAAATTATGAAGCCGGAGAAAATGTCAACAGAAAGAAGGCTTATCCTCTTTCTCCATATCGTCGGTAGAATGCTGCTAGTGGAGTCGCATTTCCACCAAATGCCCAGTTGAAGAGCAAATAAACATGCACCCTTGCAACCATGTCAGGAAATAAAGATTTGCTACACATTGTCAATCAAATACTGAATCCTTCTAAGAAGTTAGAATAATTACCATTTAAAAATTATGAAGCCGGAGAAAATGTCAACAAAAAGAAGGCTTATCCTCTTTCTCTGTATTCTAGGTAGAATGCTGCTAGTAGAGTTGTATTTCCACCAAACGCCCAGTGGATGAGCAAATAACCATGTAGCCTCGGAACGATGTCAGGAAAGAAAGATTTGCTACACGTTGTCAATCAAATAATGAATCCTTTTACGAAGTTAGAAGAACTAACATTTAAAAGTTATAAAACCGGAGAACATGTCAACAGAAAGAAGACTTATCCTCTTTCTCCCTATCGTAGGTAGAATGCTGCTAGTAGAGTTGTATTTCCACCAAACGCCCAGTGGATGAGCAAATAACCATGTAGCCTCGGAACGATGTCAGGAAAGAAAGATTTGCTACACGTTGTCAATCAAATAATGAATCCTTTTACGAAGTTAGAAGAACTAACATTTAAAAGTTATAAAACCGGAGAACATGTCAACAGAAAGAAGACTTATCTTCTTTCTCCCCATCGTAGGTAGAATGCTGATAGTAGAGTTGTATTTCCACCAAACGCCCAGTGGATGAGCAAATAACCATGTAGCCTCGGAACGATGTCAGGAAAGAAAGATTTGCTACACGTTGTCAATCAAATAATGAATCCTTTTACGAAGTTAGAAGAACTAACATTTAAAAGTTATAAAACCGGAGAACATGTCAACAGAAAGAAGACTTATCCTCTTTCTCCCTATCGTAGGTAGAATGCTGCTAGTAGAGTTGTATTTCCACCAAACGCCCAGTGGATGAGCAAATAACCATGTAGCCTCGGAACGATGTCAGGAAAGAAAGATTTGCTACACGTTGTCAATCAAATAATGAATCCTTTTACGAAGTTAGAAGAACTAACATTTAAAAGTTATAAAAGCGGAGAACATGTCAACAGAAAGAAGACTTATCCTCTTTCTCCCTATCGTAGGTAGAATGCTGCTAGTAGAGTTGTATTTCCACCAAACGCCCAGTGGATGAGCAAATAACCATGTAGCCTCGGAACGATGTCAGGAAAGAAAGATTTGCTACACGTTGTCAATCAAATAATGAATCCTTTTACGAAGTTAGAAGAACTAACATTTAAAAGTTATAAAACCGGAGAACATGTCAACAGAAAGAAGACTTATCCTCTTTCTCCCTATCGTAGGTAGAATGCTGCTAGTAGAGTTGTATTTCCACCAAACGCCCAGTGGATGAGCAAATAACCATGTAGCCTCGGAACGATGTCAGGAAAGAAAGATTTGCTACACGTTGTCAATCAAATAATGAATCCTTTTACGAAGTTAGAAGAACTAACATTTAAAAGTTATAAAACCGGAGAACATGTCAACAGAAAGAAGACTTATCCTCTTTCTCCCTATCGTAGGTAGAATGCTGCTAGTAGAGTTGTATTTCCACCAAACGCCCAGTGGATGAGCAAATAACCATGTAGCCTCGGAACGATGTCAGGAAAGAAAGATTTGCTACACGTTGTCAATCAAATAATGAATCCTTTTACGAAGTTAGAAGAACTAATATTTAAAAGTTATAAAACCGGAGAACATGTCAACAGAAAGAAGACTTATCCTCTTTCTCCCTAACGTAGGTAGAATGCTGCTAGTAGAGTTGTATTTCCACCAAACGCCCAGTGGATGAGCAAACAACCATGTAGCCTCGGAACGATGTCAGGAAAGAAAGATTTGCTACATGTTGTCAATCAAATAATGAATCCTTTTACGAAGTTAGAAGAACTAACATTTAAAAGTTATAAAACCGGAGAACATGTCAACAGAAAGAAGACTTATCCTCTTTCTCCCTATCGTAGGTAGAATGCTGTTAGTAGAGTTCTATTTCCACCAAACGCCCAGGGGATGAGCAAATAACCATGTAGCCTCAGAACGATGTCAGGAAAGAAAGATTTGCTACACGTTGTCAATCAAATAATGAATCCTTTTCCGAAGATAGAAGAACGAACATATAAAAATCATAAAAGCGGAGAACATGTCAACAGAAAGAAGACTTATCCTCTTTCCCCTTTTGTAGGTAGAATGCTGCTAGTAGAGTTGTATTTCCACCAAACGCCCAGCGGATGAGCAAATAACCATGTAGCCTCGGAACGATGTCAGGAAAGAAAGATTTGCTACACGTTGTCAATCAAATAATGAATCCTTTTACGAAGATAGAAGAACGAACATATAAAAATTATAAAAGCGGAGAACATGTCAACAGAAAGAAGACTTATCCTCTTTCTCCCTATCGTAGGTAGAATGCTGCTAGTAGAGTTGTATTTCCACCAAACGCCCAGTGGATGAGCAAATAACCATGTAGCCTCGGAACGATGTCAGGAAAGAAAGATTTGCTACACGTTGTCAATCAAATAATGAATCCTTTTACGAAGTTAGAAGAACTAACATTTAAAAGTTATAAAACCGGAGAACATGTCAACAGAAAGAAGACTTATCCTCTTTCTCCCTATCGTAGGTAGAATGCTGCTAGTAGAGTTGTATTTCCACCAAACGCCCAGTGGATGACCAAATAACCATGTAGCCTCGGAACGATGTCAGGAAAGAAAGATTTGCTACACGTTGTCAATCAAATAATGAATCCTTTTACGAAGTTAGAAGAACTAACATTTAAAAGTTATAAAACCGGAGAACATGTCAACAGAAAGAAGACTTATCCTCTTTCTCCCTATCGTAGGTAGAATGCTGCTAGTAGAGTTGTATTTCCACCAAACGCCCAGTGGATGAGCAAATAACCATGTTGCCTCGGAACGATGTCAGGAAAGAAAGATTTGCTACACGTTGTCAATAAAATAATGAATCCTTTTACGAAGTTAGAAGAACTAACATTTAAAAGTTATAAAACCGGAGAACATGTCAACAGAAAGAAGACTTATCCTCTTTCTCCCTATCGTCGGTAGAATGCTGCTAGTAGAGTTGTATTTCCACCAAACGCCCAGTGGATGAGCAAATAACCATGTAGCCTCGGAACGATGTCAGGAAAGAAAGATTTGCTACACGTTGTCAATCAAATAATGAATCCTTTTACGAAGTTAGAAGAACTAACATTTAAAATCATAAAAGCGGAGAACATGTCAACAGAAAGAAGACTTATCCTCTTTCTCCCTATCGTAGGTAGAATGCTGCTAGTAGAGTTGTATTTCCACCAAACGCCCAGTGGATGAGCAAATAACCATGTAGCCTCGGAACGATGTCAGGCAAGAAAGATTTGCTACACGTTGTCAATCAAATACTGAATCCTTTTACGAAGATAGAAGAACGAACATATAAAAATTATAAAAGTGGAGAACATGTCAACAGAAAGAAGACTTATCCTCTTTCTCCGTATTCTAGGTAGAATGCTGCTAGTGGAGTCGCATTTCCACCAAAAGCCCAGTCGATGAGCAAATAAACATGCACCCTCGCAACGATGTCAGGAAATAAAGATTTGCCACACATTGTCAATAAAATACTGAATTCTTCTACGAAGTTAGAAGAACTAACATTTAACAATTATGAAGCCGGAGAAAATGTCGACAGAAAGAAGGCTTATCCTCTTTCTCCATATCGTCGGTAGAATGCTGCTAGTGGAGTCGCATTTCCACCAAAAGCCCAGTTGAAGAGCAAATAAACATGCACCCTTGCAACCATGTCAGGAAATAAAGATTTGCGACACATTGTCAATCAAATACTGAATCCTTCAACGAAGTTAGAAGAACTAACATTTAAAAATTATGAAGCCTGAGGAAATGTCAACAGAAAGAAGGCTTATCCTATTTCTCCATATCGTCGGTAGAATGCTGCTAGAGGAGTCGCATTTCCAACAAAAGCCCAGTCGATGAGCAAATAAACATGCACCCTCGCAACGATGTCAGGAAATAAAGATTTGCTACACATTGTCAATCAAATACTGAATCCTTCTACGAAGTTAGAAGAACTAACATTTAAAAATTATGAAGCCGGAGAAAATGTCAACAGAAAGAAGGCTTATCCTCTTTCTCCGTATTCTAGGTAGAATGCTGCTAGTGGAGTCGCATTTCCACCAAAAGCCCAGTCGATGAGCAAATAAACATGCACCCTCGCAACGATGTCAGGAAATAAAGATTTGCTACACATTGTCAATCAAATACTGAATCCTTCTACGAAGTTAGAAGAACTAACATTTAAAAATTATGAAGCCGGAGAAAATGTCAACAGAAAGAAGGCTTATCCTCTTTCTCCATATCGTCGGTACAATGCTGCTAGTGGAGTCGCATTTCCACCAAAAGCCCAGTTGAAGAGCAAATAAACATGCACCCTTGCAACCATGTCAGGAAATAAAGATTTGCTACACGTTGTCAATCAAATAATGAATCCTTTTACGAAGTTAGAAGAACTAACATTTAAAAGTTATAAAACCGGAGAACATGTCAACAGAAAGAAGACTTATCCTCTTTCTCCCTATCGTAGGTAGAATGCTGCTAGTAGAGTTGTATTTCCACCAAACGCCCAGTGGATGACCAAATAACCATGTAGCCTCGGAACGATGTCAGGAAAGAAAGATTTGCTACACGTTGTCAATCAAATAATGAATCCTTTTACGAAGTTAGAAGAACTAACATTTAAAAGTTATAAAACCGGAGAACATGTCAACAGAAAGAAGACTTATCCTCTTTCTCCCCATCGTAGGTAGAATGCTGATAGTAGAGTTGTATTTCCACCAAACGCCCAGTGGATGAGCAAATAACCATGTAGCCTCGGAACGATGTCAGGAAAGAAAGATTTGCTACACGTTGTCAATCAAATAATGAATCCTTTTACGAAGTTAGAAGAACTAACATTTAAAAGTTATAAAACCGGAGAACATGTCAACAGAAAGAAGACTTATCCTCTTTCTCCCTATCGTAGGTAGAATGCTGCTAGTAGAGTTGTATTTCCACCAAACGCCCAGTGGATGAGCAAATAACCATGTAGCCTCGGAACGATGTCAGGAAAGAAAGATTTGCTACACGTTGTCAATCAAATAATGAATCCTTTTACGAAGTTAGAAGAACTAACATTTAAAAGTTATAAAAGCGGAGAACATGTCAACAGAAAGAAGACTTATCCTCTTTCTCCCTATCGTAGGTAGAATGCTGCTAGTAGAGTTGTATTTCCACCAAACGCCCAGTGGATGAGCAAATAACCATGTAGCCTCGGAACGATGTCAGGAAAGAAAGATTTGCTACACGTTGTCAATCAAATAATGAATCCTTTTACGATGTTAGAAGAACTAACATTTAAAAGTTATAAAACCGGAGAACATGTCAACAGAAAGAAGACTTATCCTCTTTCTCCCTATCGTAGGTAGAATGCTGCTAGTAGAGTTGTATTTCCACCAAACGCCCAGTGGATGAGCAAATAACCATGTAGCCTCGGAACGATGTCAGGAAAGAAAGATTTGCTACACGTTGTCAATCAAATAATGAATCCTTTTACGAAGTTAGAAGAACTAACATTTAAAAGTTATAAAACCGGAGAACATGTCAACAGAAAGAAGACTTATCCTCTTTCTCCCTATCGTAGGTAGAATGCTGCTAGTAGAGTTGTATTTCCACCAAACGCCCAGTGGATGAGCAAATAACCATGTAGCCTCGGAACGATGTCAGGAAAGAAAGATTTGCTACACGTTGTCAATCAAATAATGAATCCTTTTACGAAGTTAGAAGAACTAATATTTAAAAGTTATAAAACCGGAGAACATGTCAACAGAAAGAAGACTTATCCTCTTTCTCCCTATCGTAGGTAGAATGCTGCTAGTAGAGTTGTATTTACACCAAACGCCCAGTGGATGAGCAAATAACCATGTAGCCTCGGAACGATGTCAGGAAAGAAAGATTTGCTACATGTTGTCAATCAAATAATGAATCCTTTTACGAAGTTAGAAGAACTAACATTTAAAAGTTATAAAACCGGAGAACATGTCAACAGAAAGAAGACTTATCCTCTTTCTCCCTATCGTAGGTAGAATGCTGTTAGTAGAGTTGTATTTCCACCAAACGCCCAGTGGATGAGCAAATAACCATGTAGCCTCAGAACGATGTCAGGAAAGAAAGATTTGCTACACGTTGTCAATCAAATAATGAATCCTTTTCCGAAGATAGAAGAACGAACATATAAAAATCATAAAAGCGGAGAACATGTCAACAGAAAGAAGACTTATCCTCTTTCCCCTTTTGTAGGTAGAATGCTGCTAGTAGAGTTGTATTTCCACCAAACGCCCAGTGGATGAGCAAATAACCATGTAGCCTCGGAACGATGTCAGGAAAGAAAGATTTGCTACACGTTGTCAATCAAATAATGAATCCTTTTACGAAGATAGAAGAACGAACATATAAAAATTATAAAAGCGGCGAACATGTCAACAGAAAGAAGACTTATCCTCTTTCTCCCTATCGTAGGTAGAATGCTGCTAGTAGAGTTGTATTTCCACCAAACGCCCAGTGGATGAGCAAATAACCATGTAGCCTCGGAACGATGTCAGGAAAGAAAGATTTGCTACACGTTGTCAATCAAATAATGAATCCTTTTACGAAGTTAGAAGAACTAACATTTAAAAGTTATAAAACCGGAGAACATGTCAACAGAAAGAAGACTTATCCTCTTTCTCCCTATCGTAGGTAGAATGCTGCTAGTAGAGTTGTATTTCCACCAAACGCCCAGTGGATGAGCAAATAACCATGTAGCCTCGGAACGATGTCAGGAAAGAAAGATTTGCTACACGTTGTCAATCAAATAATGAATCCTTTTACGAAGTTAGAAGAACTAACATTTAAAAGTTATAAAACCGGAGAACATGTCAACAGAAAGAAGACTTATCCTCTTTCTCCCTATCGTAGGTAGAATGCTGCTAGTAGAGTTGTATTTCCACCAAACGCCCAGTGGATGAGCAAATAACCATGTAGCCTCGGAACGATGTCAGGAAAGAAAGATTTGCTACACGTTGTCAATCAAATAATGAATCCTTTTACGAAGATAGAAGAACGAACATATAAAAATTATAAAAGCGGAGAACATGTCAACAGAAAGAAGACTTATCCTCTTTCTCCCTATCGTAGGTAGAATGCTGCTAGTAGAGTTGTATTTCCA